>NW_028247795.1:0-1000 GCF_964263255.1 Lissotriton vulgaris | reverse complement strand
AAGGGCTCTTTGTTTATTAATAACGAAAATCAAGTGTACATTTGTGGCATGCTGTAAGAAAACCAGCATGGAACCAGAAAAGGGACATCACCCTTTTTGAAAGACACAAAGGCTTTGGGCTGAGATAATGTATGCAGAACCGATGGTACAGGGGCAGTTCACATGTTGTGTGAGTACTTATTGACAAGGGTTCAAACCCCACCTGGGGAAAGTCTATTTTTATATTGTTTTTCTTTTTTTAAAGAATTTATTTATTTTAGCAGAGTGAAAGATAGTCATTTGGAAATCCTCAAATGATAATCATAAAAGACCATGTAAAAATCTTCAGCATATGTCACATCAGCTGTGGGATATGCCACATGACAGAGTGACACGTGTCACATGCCAGGAATGGGTTCCAACCCTTACTGGGCCGGCGGCCACCTAAGGATTCTTTTGTTCCAGGCACACCCTCCCGGGAACGGGAACAGCCGTTTGCTCCTTTGGCTGCGATGACGCATCCCAGTTGCTAAGCAACCCTCCACCGGATCCCAATCCTGGTGCGGCGGGTCTCTGTCGTCACAGGGGAAATCCTCGCTGGGCTTCCCTCAGCTCACGGGTGGCAGCAGTGATTTCGGGGGCAATCTAATCCTGGCTCAAACGCTCATAACGGTACGGGGTGATCTTGATGTGCTTTTCACTCGGGTCCCAGCAATGGCGATTTCTGCCCGCAACGCCTTCTCCTCACAGTGCTCGTCACGCCCCTGGGCCGCCGGTGGTGATTACGGGAAGGCAGCACTCTACTCCCTTTGCAGCACAACTCAGCGCATAAAGGTCCCGGGCAGCTGCGGTGAACTTGGGGGTACATTCGAGGCGGTTTCACCACGGACCAGTGCTAATGACTGATATAATCTCTGCCATTGCGAAATCAAGACCCAGAATCACATGTGTGACTTGGTGGCCAGCAGTGCAGGATTGCATGACGTGGAGGCTGCCAAGGTCATGGGGGGTGTTGTGGCCC
>NW_028247794.1:0-130286 GCF_964263255.1 Lissotriton vulgaris | reverse complement strand
TTCCAAATTTGGGGTGACTTCACAAAGGCATTTATGAGCATAAGGGTTGTACTACAGAAGTACTGCTTCAAGTGTCTTAGTACGGCTGTATGACATTACAATGCACATTATTACAACACATGTGTTTTAAAATGTGGGCATTACAAGGTAAACACCACTAAAAAAACTGTGTTTCTAAATATTTTGTAATAAATATTGTTTCTGTCAGAATTAGAATCACAGTTAAAAATACATTTGAAAACATGTTTTCTTTTAAATTATCTTTAACCACACAAAAACGTATGAATAGAGTGTCTACTGATTTGTGGTCAATGGACCCCTGACTTCCTGGTGTCCGCACGCATCGGAGCAAGGAGGAAAAGAAAGAGACAATTTGCTTTTCAACACTGCCACCTACCGATCAAGTAAGTAAAACAGTAACAGAAAAACACATACGGATAGAGTAGCAAAACCACAAAGCCTTTGGTATTATTATTTTTTAAATCCACAGACTTCTGAAAGACTATTTGCAGTATTGAAAATAGCAGTATTCACTGAACACTTACAAAAGTAAGTCTATGTTATAAAAATTGATTAGATTATAAAAAACTTTTTTATTTGATAGTTTTGAAAAAATTAGCTGAACTAAATTACTGAGGTGGTATTAAAAATTACTAATAGTACTATGCCTGCTCACGATTTACCTCAGGGAAGATAGTAGAGGAGGAAAAAATTACTACTCTAACTCTGACAGGTGTTTTCTTCAGGAAACGTGCTGGATGGTGGTGGGGGGGAGGGCGAAATTACAAATCCGACTCCAACAGATGTTTGCCTCAGGGAAGGTGCTGGATAGTGGAACGGGGCAAAATTACTATTCCAACTCCGACAGGTGACATGTGTTTGCCTCAGGGTAGTTGCTGGATAGTGGTGGGTGGTCAAAAATACTATTCCTACTCCAACAATTTTTTTCCTCAGGGAATGTGCTGAACGGCGGAGGGCACCACATTTACTATTCCAACTCCGACATGTTTGCCTCAGGGAAGGTGCTGGATCGTGGTGGGGGTAAAAATTACTATTCCAACTCTGGCAGATGCTTACCTCAGGGTAGATGCTGGTTAGCAGTGGGGGGCAAAAACACTATTCCTTCTTCAACAGGTGTTTGCCTTAGGGTAGATGCTGCATAGCGGTGGGGGGCAAAAATACTATTCCTACTTTGACAGGTCTTTGCCTAAGGGTGGATGCTGGATAGTGTGGGGCAAAACTACTATTCCTACTCCAACAGGTGTTTCCCTTAGGGAAGGAGCTGGATGGTGGAGGGGGACATTTACTATTCCAACTCCGACTTGTGATTGCCTCAGGGAAGGTGCTGGATGGTGGTGGAGGGCTAAATTACTATTCCAACTTTGACAGCTGTTTGTCTCAGGGTAGATGCTGGATAGCAGTGTGGAGAGGGGGCAAAAACACTATTACTACTTTGACATGTGTTTGCCTCAGGGAAAGTGTTGGTTGGTGGTGGGGGACATAATTGAACTCCGACAGGTGTTTGCCTCTGGAAAGGTGCTGGATGGTGGTGGCAGGGGAAAATTGTTATTCCAACTCTGAATAGTGTTTGCCACAGCTTAGATGCTGGATAGTAGTGGGGGACAAAACTACTATTCCTACTCTGATAGGTGTAAGCCCCAGGTAAAGTGCGGGATGGTGATAGTGAGGGGAAAGTTACTATTCCAACTCCAATAGGTGTTTTCCTCAAGGAAGGTGCTGGATAGTAGTTGGGGCAAAATTACTATTCCTACTCAGACAGGTTTTTGCCTCAGGGAAGGTGCACGATGGTGGTAGGGGACAGATTACTATTCCTACTCTGACAGGTGTTTGCCTCAGGGAAGGTGCTGGATAGTGGTGGGGGGGAAATTACTATTCCGACTCTGACAAGTATTTAACTCAGAAAAGTATGAGTACTCCTATGGGTGCTGTCCTTAAAGAATGTGTACAACTGTACTTAAAAATAAAAAAAAAGTATGAACAATAAATAATACTCACAATACCCTTTTTATCAGAACTTTGAATTTCTACCTTATGAATAAAAGGTTCCAATACAAGAGAATCTTGAAAGAACTCAACAGGTAAAAATTATATTATAAGCTTTTTAATTCCATAACGTATCAAAATCTGCAGCAATATATTAAGGGAAATGTGAAATTACTCCTATCTAAATCTGCCTAAACAAAATAAAAGCATATGTTTCAGTAAATGAAGCGAGTACAAATTAACCATAGCAAACACATTCTCACTTTTACAGATGTAATGCAAAGCATACACCCATAGAAAAAAGGAAAAGATATTACACATCCATGTCTTCTGAACATTTCCTTAACCCCTTCGATGCTGGTGACGGAACCATTCCGTCATCAGTCACGGTTGAGCTGTGCTGATGACGGAATGGTTCTGTCACGACCACACCCAGTTAAGGAATGTGCAGCATCGGGGGGGAATCAAGGCAGCAGGCAAGGTGTTAAAGGTCAACTCATAGTACACCACCTGTCTGGAGGAATGCAGCCTCAAAAAAACAGAAGAAGCAATCCATCACATTCAGCAGTTGCTGTCCGCAAAACAGGAAAACCTAACAAGCAACTCTGGAAAACCATACTTTTGGAATATAAAACTGCGATCATGAAATCTAAATCTGCATACTTTTGTTCCACAATATGTACAGCCGCCAACAGTTCCAAAAGTATTTTCCAGATTTTAAATAGCCTTACTCACCATGACTGCGCTAAAAAGTCGATCCCTCCCACACAAGCCCTTGGTGACAATCTTGCGTTGTTTTTCAAAGATAAAATTGAGACTATTATTCGAAACCTGAGCATCTCTCCTACACTGGTCGGCCCCACCGGCCCTGAGGTCGCCATCGTTAATTATGGAGTGACGAGCCCAGGGTGCCAGCCTTTGGACAGCTTGTGGGAGTTCCCCACCATCACTGAGGTGGATTTCGACAGACTGGCTCGAGGGATTTCCTCGGGCTCTCCTCTCGACCCCATTCCCCCTAAAATCTGGAGGCCTCCGGAGAGGAACTTTATCCCACGCTCTGCAGGATCTGCAATCAATCCCTGTGCAGTGGCTTAGTTCCTGCTCCCTGGAAGCAGGCCCTTATCAGGCCACTGTTGAGGAAACCCTCTTGGAATCCTGAGTGTCTACAGAATTATCGACCCATCTCCCTGCTACCATTCCCGGCAAAAATTGCTGAGCGCTGGGTGAGCTCGTGCCTCTCCAAACATCTGGAGCAGAATCCTTTCCTGGACGAAATACAATTTGGCTTTCGTCCAGCCCATGGCACCGAAACAGCTCTACTTACTGCCATGGAGGACCTTCGTATGCGTGCAGACAGGGGGCAGGCAGTAGCATTGATCCTGCTGGACCTGTCTGCCGCATTCGATACGGTCAATCACGTGATTCTATTGGAGAGACTAAAGGTGGCCGGGGTGGGCGGCACTGCCCTGCACTGGTTTCAATCCTTCCTGCTGGATAGGAAGCAGGCTGTGTCCCTCCCCCCGTTTCAATCGGCCTTCTCCCCGGTGATCCACGGGGTGCCTCAAGGCTCGTCCATCAGCCTGATTTTATTTAACGTCTACCTTAAACCACTGATCACGTTAATAAAATCCCACAGGCTAAAAGCAATTAACTACGCCGACGACACTCAGCTCATCCTCTCTTGGAAGGGTGAGGAATCAATCCCCTTGGAATGGTTTCATGACTGTCTGCAAGACATGGCTGGCAGGCTACACAAGAATTCCCTACAGTTCAACGCCTCCAAAACCGAGGTTCTGTTCTGTACCGGAAATCATATTCCCCGCCCGTTCCCGGCGGAATTTTGGCCCCCTGAAACTCCGGATAAGCCACAGCCAGTCACCACTGTCCGCTATCTGGGTGTTATGATGGACAACAAACTCAGTATGGAAGCCCAGGCTGCAAAAACAGTGTCCACCTGCTCGGCCCTCATTCGCTCTCTTCGTAAGATCTTGCCACTCCTTCCCTTACGGGCCCGGGCATTAATAGTCAGGTGCACCATTCTTAGTCGCCTTGACTATTCTAATGCGCTGCTGCTCGAGGCCCCGTCCGTGCTGTTAGTTAGACTCCAAAGAGTTCAAACTGCCGCTGCCAAATTGGCCCTGGGCTGGCCAATGAGATCTTCGGCCACTGCGGCAATGGCAGAGCTTCACTGGCTCCCTATGAAACAGCGAGTTGCTTTTAAATCTCTCTGTCTTGTTTTTAAAGCCCTGCATGGAGTCGGGCCTGGCCCCCTGCAATCTATGTTTGAATGGTACATTCCAACCAGAGCCCTCCGATCTACAATGGCCTGTCTTGTCAAAGTACAGAGATTTAAAAAGGTCAGGACCGGAGGGAGAGCTTTCAAAGTTGCAGCAGCCAAACTTTGGAATAGCTTGCCTCTGGACATCCGCCAAATAAGAGAACTTCTCCCTTTCAGGAAACGGATCAAAACCTGGCTGTTTCCTAAATGTTAACTGCTAGCTATTCTATTGTTGTCTCTCAGTGCATCTATCTTAGGAGTTATCTCAGCGCCAGGATACCTGTAAGGTGACAGCTGCGCTTTATAAATGTTTTAAATTAAAATTAAAAAATTTAAAAACCATTGAAGGTAAAATTTGCCAAAAACTCAATTTTCACCAATAATAACTTTCTTTTCACAGGTGCCAAATTAAAATTCATTTGACTGCAAACCTAGCATTGCGTAAGGAATATAACCTTTGTTATCAGTAAGATTTCTAGACTGTCAAATAAGTAATTTCTAAATATTTTCCCTTGCAGGATAATAAAAAAGACACATCTATATACCAAATCAGTAACACAATTGTGTGTCTTTTTCTATGGACACATCACCTGTCTGGAGGGATGCATCCTTAAAAAAATCAAAAAGCAATCCATCACCTTCAGAAGTTGCTGTTCACACAACAGAAACACCCTTTTAAGGTAAAATTCAACAAGAACTCAATTATAACCAATAATACCTTATTTTTCACAGGTGTAAAATACATTTGAATGCAAAGATAGCATTGCTTAAGAAATATATAACCTATGTTATCAATAAGAATTCCAGCCTGTCAAATTAGTCATTTCTAGTCATTCTCCCTTGCAGGATAATAAAAAAACACATCTATATACCAAATCAATAACACTTTTTTGTAACTTTTTCTTCTTTGTACATGCAGATATGTCATCAAGAAATCATGCTAGCTATATCAAATCAAGCAGGGGAAACAGACTACTGAGTCACGGTGGCTACCTTTATTGTAAGGAGAGATGAACTGAGCCCAGGAGTCACTGGAGATGTGTGCAGTATTATGCAACACATTGCACAGGCAGAGCGGTTACTCTTGGAGACACTGTTAAAAAAACTACTGAGCATAACCTCTCTGCCTCTGCGAAGGAGAAATGAAAACCCTTGCATCAACCTCCAATAAATCCTGTGGCTCAGTTTTGAGGGAGGTTCCCCAAAACATACCTATGCCTGGAGAAAGAGTCTTATATAGTGCTAGCTAGGCCCGTGGGTATCAGAGCGCTTTACAGCATTGTCACACCTAAGATAAAATTACACAGTAAAATGTACAGTGAGTCAGGACGCATCGCAGAGTATCTTCTTAAGAGAGCACATTGTACTTTATAAGATATGTTAACATAGTAGGGTGTTTGGTGTCTCATGACGCTTCACAGAAATGTCGTCGTAGAGGCAACCGTGACTTGGATGAAGGGTTTTATTTTGTTGAGTAGTTTAAGGTTGAGGAAGGCACTCTTTGCAGTGTTCTTGATGTGTTTACTCATTTCTAACTTAGGGCCCAGAGTGATTCCCAGCGATTTTACAGAATTGGCTAGGGTGGGGTTCTGGTTGAGAGCAGTAATAGCTTTTAACCATTCTGTGATTTGGGGGTTCTTCTCCTTGTTGGAGATGAGGAGGATTTCTGTCTTGTCTTGGTTTGGTTTCAGGTGGTTGAGTGATAACCAGTGCTGGACTTCTCTCAGAGTGTCGTTCAGCCTCTGAAAGTCATAAATGGAGGAGGTTTCCAGATAGATCTGGGCATCATCAGCATAGAGGTGGAAGGGAATGTTGTTTTTTTAGTATGGTGGTAAGTGGTTCCATATAAATGTTGAAAAGCTGCGGTGAAAGAACTGATCCTTGTGGGACACCCCTGCTGACAAGGAGTAGCTCTGACGAGAAGTTATTGATTTTTATTATTTGGGTGCGGTTTTGTAGAAAAGAGGTGAACCATTGTAAGACCACCTTTTCTGCTCAAACCCTTTCTTTAAGGGTTTTAAGGAGAAGTTTGTGGTCAACCGTGTTGAAGGCTGCCGATAGGTCCAGGAGTATGAGTAGGCAGCATTGACCTGTGTCAAGAGATGTGTGCATATCGTCTATTATATTTAGGATCGCTTTCTCTGTGCTGCATCCTTTCATGAACCCGAATGGTGGGGGTCAAGAAGGTTGGTGCAGTCCAGGTGTTGAGTAAGTTGGAGGAGAACCCATCTTTCCAGGATTTTTGCTAGGAGAGAGAGGTTGGGGATGGTTCTGAAGTTGTTCAGATCGTTTGTGTCATGCCCGGTTATTTCAGTAGAGATATGACTTGGCCGATTTTGAGACAATCCGGCATGACTCCATTGCTTAGGGAGCTGTTTATAATCGCAGTCGAGAGCGGGGCTAGGAAGAAGTTGAGCTTTTTGGCCAATTGGGCAGGTGTGGGGTCCAGGACGTGTGCTGAGGGTTTGGAGTTGGAAATCATTTTGATTATGTCTGCTTCGGAGTTGGGATTGAAAGATTTCCATAGGATTGCGGGGTGCTTGGAAGTGGTCTCTTCCGTCTCTGGGGGCAGTTTACTGGCAGGGGACTATGGTGAATGTCCAGGGAGAGTTCTATCTTGGTGATGTTGTCATTGAAGAAATTGGCAAAGTTATCGCATAGATCTTTGCAGGCCGCAGCTAGTGTTGAAGTGGGTTTGGAATTGTGTTGCCTAATGAGACTGAAGAGTTCTTTGGGCCTGTTTTTAGCATTACCAAGGGCATTACAATAGAAGGAAGATTTTTGGTCCATTATATGTTTTTTATATTTCCCGCAAACTGATTTGAGTCTACATCGTATTATACAGAAACAAAAACAAGCAAGTAACCCACAACGTGTAACACCTCAAACCTATTCAGATATTAACATCCCTGATGAATCTTTCCCTTTGCATAAAAACAACCCCAAAAATTAATAATAATTTTCAGAACCCCCCCATAACCTTGTTAAACTGGAGAATAGTAATATTTGGATGATGGATGATACCTTTAAGTCCACCCCATCCCTTCAGCCAAATATACACTATTAATACCAACATTAATACCAGCACTGTTCCTTTAGTATACAGTTTACTAACTGATAAGCAAGCTTCAACCTACACTGAATTTTTGAAAGTGGTAAAAACTTTGGGGTCGATTTTGAGTTTGGCGATTCTGCACGGGCTCTTTGCCAAAACAGCACCACCAAAGCGGCGCAAGGACTGCCTCCCTTATTACGAGTTAAACTTATGCAAGGCGGACAGTCCTTTGCCTTTCTCATGGCATTGCCTTTCCCATGGCGATGCCTGTAGGCACCCCTTTGTTCCTGCACCCCTTTGTTGCCACACTTTTTCATTGCTCCCGCCATTAAATGGCTGCCAGTACAGGAACTCGTAATATGCTCAGTTGGACAGCCCCAGTCCCACTGAGCATGTTACATATCTGCCACAAACTGGCGCAACCGGTGGTCCTCCTCTGAAACGTCTTTTAGAGTGGTAATGCAGCAGACGGACCACAGTCAGCGCAAGTACGGCGGTCTTAAGACCACTGCACTCTTTATCAGGCCCTAAAACTTTAAATAAAAGTCCTAGAAAAGTGATTATTGATTTTGAATTGTCTATGATTAATAACATTACTAAATTATATCCAGAAGCCAAAATTCAAGGATGTTATTTCCACATTTCACAGGCATATTGGCAACAAATACAAAAAACATCCTTAATTGAAGACTACATATCAGAAAGTGAGCTACAATATTGATTGAAGCATTATGCTTCGTACCACCTAACAGATGAATACTACAAATCAATTACTGAATCTGACTACTTTAAACACAACAATGAGAAATTGGCCCCTTTACTAAATTATTTTGAGGACACATGAATTGGCCATCTAAGCAGGTCGGGTCGCAGGAGGAAGCCAAGGTTCCCAATTGAATGGTGGATCTGTGTCTCGACCTGCTTGGTGGGTGGTGCTAAGACTAGTAATGCCTTTGACTCCCTCCTCAACAAAGGAGAGACTGTGGCCCTCATCCTCCTGGACCTCTCGGTGGCCTTTGACACAGTCTCTCATCGCAACCCAGCCCACAGACTCCATGGCATGGAAATCCGGAACAAGACCCTTGACTGGATCCTCTCTTTTCTCTCCGGCAGAACACAACGGGTCAGACTCCCTCCTTTCCTCTCAGAAACCACACCAACCACCTGCGTAGTCCCACAAGGATCCTTCATCAGCCCAACCCTGTTCAACATCTACATGGTCCAGCTCGCATCCATCATCAGATTACATGGGCTCAACATCACCTTGTACGCAGATGACACCCCTCATCCTCTCCCTATCCAACAAACCCAACATCAACAAGTGCAACTTTGAAGATGGAATGGAATCTGTCACCAGGTGGATGAGGAACAGCTGCCTACAACTTAACACAGAAAAAACCAAGGTGCTCATGATGGGCATACACCCTGGTGCCTGGAACCACACCTGGTGGCCCCCCGCCCTCGGGGACCCCCCACTGACCACACACTCAACCTCTGAATCATCCTGGACTCCGAACTCAAAATGTTAACCCAGATCAATGCCGTCACCTCTTCCTGCTACCACATCCTCCGCCTACTCCGTAAGACCTTTAACTGGATCCCCCAGATCACAGGAAAACCATCACACATGCCCTTCTCAGCAGCTGACTGGACTACAGCAATGCTCTCTATGCCGGGATCAACAAGAACCTTACCCACAAACTCCAGAATGTCCAGAACGCAGCTGCCAGACTAGTCATCAACCTACCGTGCCACCAACACATCAGCCAACACCTACAGACACTACACTGGCTCCCCTTCGAGAAGAGAATCACTGTAAAAGTCCTCACCCATGCTCACAAGACCCTTCACAACACTGGACCCGACAACATGAACCACTGCCTCCCGTTACACCACTAATACTTACACCAATACTCCCTCAGCTTGCCCCAGCTCACCCTTGTGACCGTACCTCGTATCAAGAAATCCAGAGCAGGAGAATGCTCCTTCTCCTCTCCTGCTTCCAAGGCATTGAACTCCCTTCCTCTCCACCTCCGACAGACTCAATCACTCCCCAAGTTCCCAAAGGACCTCAAGACCTGGCTCTTCGATGGAGCACCGTGAACTGCATGGATCTGCGCCCTCCCCTCCCTTTCTCCCCCTCCCTCAGCGCCTTGAGACCCATTCAGGTGAGAAGCTTACACTTTAACAGACCTTTGATTGATTGATTGAGGGATGGCACAACTCCTACAATAAATCCATTGGAAAAGCTCACTGAAACTTTTATCATTTTTGGGAAACTTTGGAAGAAGTAGCAAAGTTACCAAGAAAGGAGACTAGCGCAATCTTTAACAGGTAGTCTGAATTCATATACATACCAAAAAAGTAAAGAAATGTCAGAGCAACTATTGGCAAAAATGCAACAGTTTATGTTGTCAGTGGCTTGAGACCACCTGAATAAACATTGCAAGCATACTACCTTTCCAATTCAATCCAACCCCTTCTTCTAACTTACTTGCATGCGTTTTACAATTTAATTGAGAAGAAAAAGCGGGTCCCAACCTGCACTTCTAATGTGTATGAGGTTTGCCACAAATAGTGAAATAGTGTGTTTTATCAGTGCATGCTGTTGTGAATGAAGGCCCTGCCTCTGGTCCTAATTGTACTAATAGTATGTAAGGAAATGTACGGTTCCTTACATACTGTTTTTACAATTTAATTGGCATTTTTAAAATATTTTTTTCAGATGAATAGGAATGCCATGAATACTACTTGTAGAAGTCTTCTTTCTACAACTTTTGGTGATGTTTCAAATCCTCCTGTCACCAAATTCTTTTGTGCTCTAATAATTCACAATGTTTAACATTAATCCAAAAATTTCCAATCTTCCTGTTAAAAAAATGTAAACACAGAGTGGCGTAAACATCAGTACCAACAATGTATTAGTTGGTAAAATAACAATGTTGTGATAAAAAAAAACACAATCCCAAAATAAATAAAAAATACCTAAATAGTACACGTTTTCCCCCTAAAAAGTGACAATGCTAATCCTTACTTCCAATCCTCACCCCAAAGTGAAATACAGTCATTCAAATCCTCCTTGTTCTACAAGATCCAAAAGGAAGAAATCCCAAAAATCTGTTGCAAGTAAAAAAACTTTCTTTGACATTTTGAAAGGCTTGCCTCTGTTCCCAGTAATCCTTTTCCTTCTTTAAAACATGTGGCATGTATTGCGAAACCTTTCATAAAACAACACCTTACACAAACTCTTTTAAATAAAGAATATTGCATTGATTGCAAATATAAATGAAAAAATGTTCTACTGTTTTTGAAAAATTACATTTTAAAAAGTATCTTGCAATAATTGTCCTAACGTAGGCCTAAAATACCTAGCTGGAAGGGATGAAAAATGGGTTAAAACTTACATAACATTTAGTTTTACACTAACTACCACTACCTCCCTCCTCTCTCCTTACAAAAAATGTTGGCCACTTACAACTCTAAATTTAAAAAAATGTAAAGTTCTTACCTGACCACAGCTCTCCCTTGCATCCGATCTTGACCATAATGCTCCATTGACTGTAGACAGATGCGCAACCGTGTAAGTCATGGCTGAGAGTAAAATGGAAAAAAGGACAATTTTCACGGTTAAATATAATGGGAAAGTATGGGAAAATGTTTTAGAAATGTCATACAAATATTTGTACAGTACAGAATTTTTCAAACTTTTAAAAACATTTACATATTTTCCTTTACTTTAAAAAAATGTTTACTAATTTTTTTTAAAGTGTGTTTTATATTTATTGCTTATATTATTTAGATTTAGTTCATTAAATATATTGCAACTTTAATTAAACTTTTAGGAGTTATTTTTTGCCTCCTTTATTAAGTTTTCATTTTCTGCCTTTCAATCTAATACATAACTATGATTTGTTTAAAAAATGCCTATTTTCTAGATATTACAAACTGAAGTATTAATCTGTCTAAATTAATACTAAGGTATGAAAAGTAATACCTGAAAATGAATGCGCTTCCCCACCCAATAACTTTAAATCCCTCACATCCTGTGCTTAAAGGGTTATGTAACAATCCATTGTTTGTATTCTTAATTTAAAATAATAAACTACACTTACTATTTATTCTTTGAAAATTAATAGTCAGGTATTACAATAAATACACGTCCCCACCCTGAACCCCTAAAACAGTCACATACCATGCCAAAAGGGTTGTGTTGTAACCTCTTTTTTTATTTATTAGTTTTTTAAAAATAAGTAAATAATATATTTACTCATTAAAAATAATAGTCAGGTATTAAATTAGTACCTGAGTATTAATACACTACCCCACCCATTAGCCCTAAATCACTCACATCACGTGCCAAAAGGGTTATGTTACAACCCATTTTAAATTAATTAATTTAAATTACTAAATTAAACGCATTATTCACTCTTTTAAATATTAACAGTCAGGCATTCAAATTAATCCCTGAGTTTTATTACACTTCCCCACATATAACCCCTAAATACCTTACATCCTGTGCCTTAAGGGTCGCGTCGCAACAGTTTTCTAACATATATAATGTTAACTAAATCTTTTACATTTCGTATTGATTATTTAAAAATGAATCCTCAGGTAATATAATTAATACCTGAGTATTAATACACTTCCTCACCCACTCCCTCTACATCCGTCACAACCTGTGCCTAAAGAGTTATGTTACTAACCAGTTTTATAAAAGTTAATATTTTTAAATACTAAGTTAAACATATTATTTATTTCTTTTTTAATTAAAACACAAGTATTAACATTGATACTTGAGCATTAAAACACTTCTCTGCCCAAGACTCCTAAAGCTCACAGATCCCCTGCCTAAAGGGTTGTGTTACAACCCATTCATTAAAATGATTAATTATAAAAACAACATTTTATATTTTATTTTTACTTCATAAATGAATCCTCAGATATTACAATTAATATCTGAGTATTAATACACTTCTCCTAAATACCTGGCTTGTTTAAGATTAATTTACAACATTCATGATAAACATTTACCTAATTCATAAAAAAACATTAGTCATTAAATGTTAAAAATAAAATATATATATTAAAACGCACCTGAACACTTACCTTAACCATAAATTTATGATAAAGTCATGCGTTGTAATGGTTTTGTTGTTGTATTGGCATGAGTTGTAATAGCATGTGTTGCAGTGGGGTTACAAGGCATTCCATTGTAATGCTTGCATTTTACTGGTGGGTTCCCTCCTAGGGTTGTTTGACATTACAACGCATATCATAACAACACATGCTTTTACAACGTGAGCATCACAACTTAAACAAAACTACATTACTTAAACCCTGGAACCCTCCCTGAATCATTAATGGAATCCAGGGCCTCCCCCACTGAGTCATTACTCAAGGTCGGTACAGCAGCCTAAGCATTTTCTATGATTTAAAACTGCAGAAAAGTACAAAAAATACAGAAACAAGCATTCATCAAATATATACATATAAACTATTTTATTTAATTCACAAACAAATATAAAATGAAATTAAAATTTGGCATTTTATTGGAAAGTTGGAGCTTTTCTAAGTTCAATTGAGGCCACTGGTCTTCCATACTGTATTCTCTTTGACACACTTGCATTTCTCCCACAAATCAATCTTAGGATACTAACTTAAGGCCTAATTTACAAACATTTGATGCACATCAGTGTAGCGGGAATGTATCAAAAGAAAAGAGTGGGAATGAACCGTATTTACAAGATACAGCGCTCTCCTGTTCTTCTCCCCTGTGCCAGTGCATGAACACCAACTTTAGACTCATAGCAGAGACGTTTATTGAACCCAGGAGGCTTATCATGGCCCTTCTCCCCTAATATGATAAGATCAACAACAGCTGGACACACTTGGATTCCCTTTAAAGGACTACCCACTTGTGTGGATATGACACAATATTGAAGTTGCTCCCCCATACTCAGGACATTAATTCGGAACAGCTGGACAGCTATCAACACAGCAGAGGGCATATCAGAATATACAACTTTATCCTATGATATATCGAGGCCTTTCATTGTCCGTCGTACAGGACCAGCTTTACTGAACCGCCTTTTTTAGTCTTGAAAACAACACATGTATGATAAAACACGTGTCAGCTGTTTTTCCTGATTAAAAATACAAGCTGCAATGGAAAAAATACTTGGCTCTTGCTGTTTAACTGTTGGATCTATAAATTACTAATTGGAAGCACTTCATGTTGATTGTTGTAGGGAGTGCTGTGGTACTTGTTTCCCATAAACAACTGTGCTACAACGCAGACACCCTTGTGTCATTTTGCAAGGGTGACTGCATTGTGGGGATGAAAAGCAATCATTGATGGCATTTTCCTCTTTATGTACATGCTTCAGAATGCAGCACACATAGAAAAAGGAAACAAGCATTTGCAATTCAAGAGGTCTCGCATTAATTAAGTTTGAGCTATTGGCATTGCTAAATATTGCAACACGAATTGCAACAAAAATCTATAAACTGTATGCCCAAAAATTTTTATTTATTTTTGTAGCAATGGTGTCATGCTGCGCTTTAGATGCGATTGCTACAATAGTTAATTGTGGATAATGAAACAATTGATGTCTGCACTGATGCCTAGTGGTGTGTGTGCCTGTAGAAATTGTGCACTGATGACTGGTGGTGTGTGTGCCTGGTGGAAGTGTGCACTGCCAGCTGGTGGTGTGTGTGCCTGGTGGAAGCGTGCACTGATGGCTGGTGGTGTGTGTGCCTGGTGAAAGCGTGCACTGACGGCTGGTGGTGTGTGCCTGGTGAAAGCGTGCACTCACGGCTGGTGGTGTGTGCCTGGTGAAAGCGTGCACTGGCGGCTGGTGGTGTGTGTGTGCCTGGTGAAAGCGTGCACTGACGGCTGGGGGTGTGTGCCTGGTGGAAGCATGCACTGATGGCTAGTGTTGTTTGTGCCCGGTGAAAGCATGCACTGACGGCTAGTAGTGTTTGTACCCGGTAAAAGCGTGCACTGACGACTGATGTTGTCTTTGCCTGGTGAAAGTGTGCACTGATGGTGTGGTTGTCTGTGCCTGGTGAAAGCGTGCACTGATGGCTGGTGGTGTTTGTGCCCCGGTGAAAGTGTGCACTGATGACTGATGGTGTCTGTGCCTGGTGAAAGTGTGCACTGACGGCTGGTGGTGTGTGTGTGTGTGCCTGGTGAAAGAGTGCACTGACATCTGGTGGAATGTGCCTGGTGGAAGTGCGCACTGACCACTGGTGTTGTTTGTGCCCGATGAAAACGTGCACTGACGACTGGTGGTGTTTGTGCCCGATGAAATAGTGCACTGACGACTGATGTCTGTGCCTGGTGAAAGTATGCACTGATGGTGTGATTGTGTGTGTGGTTGTATGTGTGGTTGCGGTTGTGTGTGTGACAGGAATCCACTGTAATGCTTAAATAAGATGAAAGACGACTGATGGTGTCTGTGCTTGTTGAAAGTGTGCACTGACTGCTGGTGGTGTGTGCCTGGTGAAAGCATGCACTGACGTCTGGTGTTGTGTGTTTGCCTGGTGAAAGCGTGCACTGACGGTTGGTGGTGTGTGTGTGTGCCTGGTGTAAGCATGCACTGACGGCTGGTGGTGTGTGTGCCCGATGAAAGCGTGCACTGACGACTAGTGGTGTGTGCTTGGTGGAAGCGTGCACTGACAGTGTGGTTGTGTGTGCCTGGTGAAAGCGTGCACTGATGGCTGGTGGTGTCTGTGCCTGGGGAAAGCGTGCACTGATGGCTGGTGGTGTGTGTGTGTGTGCCTGGTGAAAGCATGCACTGACAGCTGGTGGTGTGTGTGCCTGGTGAAAGCGTGCACTGATGGTTGGTGGTGTCTGTACCTGGGGAAAGCATGCACTGATGGTTGGTGGTGTGTGTGTGTGCCTGGTGAAAGAGTGCACTGATGTCTGGTGTTGTGTGCCTGGTGGAAGCGTGCAGTGAGGGCTGGTGTTGTTTGTGCCCGGTGAAAGCGTGCATTGACAGCTGGTGGTGTTTGTGCCCGGTGAAAGCGTGCACTGACGACTGATGGTGTCTGTGCCTGGTGAAAGTGTTCACTGACGGTGTGGTTGTGTGTGTGTTTGTATGTGTGGTTGTGGTTGTGTGTGTGACAGGAATCCACTGTAATGCTTAAATATGGTGGATTCCTGCCCTTTCCCTTTGGCGTAGGGCAGCGCATCAGGGTGCCTTGCTGCGCTGCCCTCTGACAAAATACCATAATGAGGCGCTCAGTTTGAACCTGTAGTTGGAGGTGAGGTGAGGTTCAGCGAAAATCATTATTGTGGACTGGCACTTATATATTCCCTCATCAGAGTTTGACTCAGAGCAAGAAAAATACCCAGATGTGCCGATCGTGTAGTAGTGATGGGGGAAGGGGGGTGGCAGGGGGTGGGTCACGAGCACGTCAAAGGAGGGTGTGACTGGAGGAAAGTTGGGGTGTGATCTGATGAATGAAAGGGGGTGGCAATGAGAAGGGGGAGGGAGTATGGAGTTATGTGGGTTGAGTTGTGTTGGGGCGGAAACGGGGAGTGGGTACTATAGAAGAACAAGGAGTGACGGAAACAGATTGAGAGAAAGGAGGGGAGCAGAGTATTGGAGAAACGTGGCAGGTGATATGAAAAGACGAAGGAAATAAGGCATTTGATAAAGCATTAGAGGTGGTGATGAGGGCGGGGTTTCAGTAACAAGGAGTAAGAACAGTCAAATATGTCCCTCGCATTACTTTGAAGAACATATTTTCTAGTTCCATGAACATTTTGCAAACTCCTTGCTGATTTTCTCTAGATGTGAATTTCTACGTACAGAGAGTCGGGCGGAATAATGACTAATAAACAGGCCGCAGCTGTCGACACTACCCAGCAACGCTGCTGGCCATGACTAAGTGCCTCATTTTATCACGAAGGAAGGCCAGCCCGCGCCGGGGCCACAAGGGGCTGGAGAATTAAAGCTGACCTAATGGGCACCACAGCTGAACTCAGAATCTGTGTGGATTATACAGGGCTCAACTAAGTCACAAAGACAGATGCTCATGCCTTCCCCCGGTCTGATGAGCTTATTGACAGGTTAGAGGCTGCCCAGTGCTTAAGTACCACAAGGAGCAAAGGAGAGGAAAGCCTTCTCCATTTCACAGGGCCACTATCAGTTTAAGAGTGATGCCATGTGAACTCAAAAATGCCCCTGCCACTTTCCAGGGGTTTGTGAACCCGACCCTTGCTGGCCTGCAGTGTTGGCTGTCTAGATGACATGACTCCCTTCAGTAGCGTCTGGAAGGACCACCTTTTTCAACTCCAGGAAGTACTTAAGGCACTGCAAGTAAGTCTGTGGTCTACTTCGGACACCTGCTGAGCAGATATAACATGCAGCTCCTCCAGGCCAAGACAGAAACAATCATGACCTGGGAGCCCTCAAAACCCAGACTGAGGTCAGAGCATTCTTGGGCCTCACTGAGTACTACAGAAAGATTGTCAAGGGATATGGTACCATTCTTACCACCTTGATAGAGCTGACTTCTAAGAAGCAGCCCAGAAATGTGATTTGGACAGAAGCATGCCAAGAAGCATTTGACTCCCTTAACCCTTTGAGTGCTGCGAAAGTTCGGCGGACGTCGCGTGCACTACCTCGCTAGTGCTGCGCACGTCCGCTGAACGTTCCGATCCTGCCCGCGCAATGGAACGTCCGCACTGGGGCGGAATTTGCGGCGCGCTTAACGGGTTAAGCAGGACATGTGCACAGTCCCTTTGCTCAAGACTCCTGACTTCTCTAAGGAATATATCATTCAGACAGATGCCTCAGAACATGGCAATGGAGCAGTACTAACACAGCTTAATGAAGAGGGCCTAGACCAGCCTGTAGGCTTTATCTCCAGGAGGTTACTTGCCAGGGAAAAAAAAGAGAGAGAAGCTTTTGCTGTGGTCTGGCACTGAAGAAGTTGAGACCATACCTGCTTGATGCTCACTCTCTAGTTTTGAATGACCACAGGCCCCCCCCAGGTGGCTCACAAAAATGAGGGATGAGAATCTAAAACTGTTGAGATGGTCTATTTCTCTACAGGGTATGGACTTCGTGGTGGAACACAGGCCAGGGGTAGACCATGCCAATGCTAATGATCTATCCAGGTTTTTCCACCTTAGTAATGCAGGAGGACCTGGCCTGGCATTTCTAGCTGGACTGTTCCCATGAGGACTAGGGTCAAGGCTGATTTCCGTATGGCTCGGTCCAAACTGAGGTGGCATGATGGGTGAAAGACAATAGTTTGGGATATGCCAACGACTGATCGCCAGTGTCTGAGATTAATTCAAGCATTCTATCCATGACTTTGTGATTTTTTATACCCTAAGTTTGATGGCTACACCAGATATGGGGCCTGTGCTCACTGTGCCACTGGAATTAAGCTAGGCACACCATTAATATCTGTGGACTCACTTACCCAGCAGCCAGTTCACCATCAGGGACAGGGAGGAATCTCATTGCAGTGCTGGGTGGCGCATAAGAAAGGAAGCGGGACCCGCTGCACGGGACACCGCTAATCTCTGCATGCTCACTTACCCTGCAGTCAGTTCACAGCCAGGAAGCATGGAAGACTCTCACTGCAGTGCTAGGTGGCGCTTAAGAAAGGAAGCAGTTCTGGCTGCACAGGATGCATGCGGGTCGTGCTTGGGCACTTGCTCGGGCAAAAAGCCCCCCTGTCTACATCCGTCAGAGCCTGGAAGAGGCTGGGCCTACTCTCTTTAGCGGTTGACCATTGCCGTGGTCATCTTAGTGAAACAGCTGCTAGCCTTGGGAAAAGGGAAATAATCTTCTCATCTCCTGGGTAAGGTAAAACTTTCAGCTAACAGCATTTTTACTTTTTTAACTAATGCACTGGGGATATTTAGGGCCAGATGTAGGTAAATACCATTTACCAATTCTAAAATACCGAATTTTACCGATTCGGTATTTTAGAATGGGTAAATGGTATGTAGGTATTAATTCGGTAATTTTTACTGAATCTGTAAAATTCGGTAAATACCGATTTGGTATTTACTGAATCGGTATTCCCCATTCATTCCTATGAATGAGGAATACTGATTCAGTAAATACCGAATCAGTAAGGGGGAAAGACCTACAATGGTGGCAGGGTGTCACATTGACACCCTGTTGCACCCCTGAATAGTGCATGGGAGCACGTATGGCACACATACATGCCCTAAGGGCATGTATGTGTGCGAAATGGCACTGTTAAAAAAGCACAAAACTGCTTTTTTATCGGTTTTTGTTATTTACTGCCACCAGTTGGTGGTAAATAATGAATCCTTATAGGTGAAAAGCACTCACTTGAGTGCTTCCTACATTTCAGATTCAGTAATTTACCGAATCGGTATTTAAGAATTCGGTAATTTACCGAATTCTTAAATACTGATTCGGTAAATTACCGAATCTGAAATGTAGCCAACTACATCCCAAATGCCTAATACCGGTCGGTAACGGCTGAAATTCGGTAATTTCGGCCGTTACCGACCGGTATTAGCGTTCCTACATCTGGCCCTTAATGAGGAAATATGCACTGTGGTAGAAAAGCTAGTGAGTATGCAGTGGGAGGCAAGGGTTGCTGCCGCCTCTGAAGAAGATTCATATTTGTTTAAGAATGATGTATCAGAAAAATCCTTGCATTTACTTCAGTGGGAGATAATCCCTTTGTAACTCTTGCACTACTGTCTATTGACCTCCCCGTCGGATACAGTCTGTCTGTCAGCCACATGAATCTATGGGGGATATGCTTAATGCCATGGACCTTTTTATCAAGGAGTTGATTCTGGAGGCCTTTTTCAATATTCATCACTATTTGGTTAAACAATCTCTTCTGAATAACCAAATGCTGAGCGGATGGACCCATCACAAGAAACTTTGATGACAGTAAATATCAGCATTGTTCCCTGTAAGTGATTAGTGATTGATTGGCAAAACCAATTTTCTCAGATATGCACATATCCAGAGTCTGGTCCCCTCCTGGGAAGCTGACATGGGTATAGCGTCCACAATGCAGGCACTGGTTGATCAGGGGGTCCTCTGCCTGGGAGTATCCTTCTACAATACACTGATTTTCCAAGGACATACGCCCCTTCAATGACATAGGCTTTACAGAATTTCCCATATAACCAGACCCCCATCATTTTAACTAATATACCCGTGGACGCATACCATGTTTCCATATTAAATATTTAAAAAAGTTTCTTTAGCATCCTGCTGAACCCCGACAGTCAGTACCTGACTGCATATACATTTTGAGGGGTTCAGCTTCTATTCCAGAGGTTACTACAAGGGTAGGGGGAGTCCCCAATTATCTTCAATCAAATACAGAGGAGGGATCTCGCCAATTTTCAATTGAATAGCACCCTGATACAATAGGTGGATTAGATTTTGATATGCAGCCCCTCT
This sequence comes from Lissotriton vulgaris, assembly GCF_964263255.1. Lineage (NCBI taxonomy): Eukaryota > Metazoa > Chordata > Amphibia > Caudata > Salamandridae > Lissotriton > Lissotriton vulgaris. The sequence continues at coordinate 110,518 of NW_028247794.1, read as the reverse complement.
GAAGCCATATGTTGTCATGACACAATAGCTCTCCTTATTGAACTCACTGAGAAGGGTTATAAAGTGGAGAAGGGAAAAGTACAGTATGTGCAGCAGAGGGTTAGCTACTTAGGCCAACTGGTATCAAGGGCCAGCCGACGGGTCACCCCAGAAGGTGTATGCTCCAATAGAGCTATGCCCCCACCACAAACAAAAAGGAGCATGTAAAAGTTCTTGGGACTTTGCAATTAAAGTCCAGCAGTGGGTCTTTGTTATGTTACTTGGAATTGATAGATCCCACGTAGAGCATATAGGTCTTTTGGCGCTAAGATAACAGGTTTCAGGATGCTGTCCGGGGATTATCCATATGATTATTGGAAGATAATTTTTTTAAAAGCTTCCTGAACCTTGCATAGTTGAAAGTGGATCTGATGTCAGGGGGGAAGGAGTTCCATATATGTAGGGCACACACCGCAAATCTAGCACTGCCTGCCTTTTTCTTTTTATATTTTGGTACCATCAGGAAATTCAGGGAGATGGATCTTAGATGACTGTTAGGTGTGTAGCTCTGAATTCTGGAGGATATGAATGCTGGGCTTTTGTCATGAATACATGTAAAGATGATTCAGCCAGTTTTGAAGATGGACCTCTGAGCTACTGGGAGTTATTTATCTTGCTGATAATGTTTAATTCTTTTATCAGGTTTGAGTGACCACAGTCCTCTAGCAGTAAGCTCGAACAACTTTCAGCACCTCCCCCAACATATGCAGGGATGGATGTGCACACACCCTGCTTACCCTGAATTAGGTTATTCAAATCCAGTAGTAATGGACGCCGACGAGCCCCCCGCCGAAAGAAGGTCAGTCAGATCTAAGTTGTTTTTTCATCACTCAGGCTGATGTGACAGTGGCTGGGCATGACTAGCTGCTTGGTTCTGTGCTATTCATAGTTTATGATTGAGACCAATGGGAGATTCAGATGGAGTAGTCTTTCCAGGAGATGACCAGAGCAGTAATGATTTGAATTATGGCTTCATGAATGAAGTATTTCCTGATTTTTCAAATTCTCTGGAGTTTGAGAAAGCATGAGGAGATTACTGCTCTTATCTGTGGCTTCATGGAGAGGTCTTCGTCGATAAGGACCCCGAGGTTTTTCACAGTTTTCTTCTGGAATGGTCTTTGGCTACAGCACGCTCATCGCCTCCCTACTCGAGCCCACAAAAAAGGTGAAAACCTGCAACAAGAAGCTGACGTGGGTACCTGAGATGCACAATACTTTTTTCAAACTTAAAACAGAGATAACGTACTCCTCTGTGCTCTGGTCACCCAAGTATAACAAGGAATTCTTCATATTTAGCCACAGTGATGGGCGAGTCATTTCAGCAGTCTTGACACAGAAGTGTCCTTTGTGGCACAAATCCCTTGCGTACTACAATGGGCACTTAGACTCAGTCATGTGAGGGCACTTCCTATTTGAGCAAGAGGTGGCAGCAGCAGCTTTTGCCATTGATAAAAGCACCTTCATCGTATTGGGGGCACCACTGACAATGTTTGCAGAACATCCAGTGTTTGCAATCATACAAAAGAGCAAGAGTACTCTTACTATGCAATAGGTTTCAGCTTACGAACAAATGCTCTCCAGACCATCATTAAAATTAGTATGATGCCATCTAGTAAACACGGACACCTTTTTATCCTATGAAGTTCAGGAGGGGGAGGAGATCCATGGTTGCGCAACATACACCCCTGATGGGATCAGCTGGGCAGAAGAAGATCCCATCCCAGACAGTGAGGTACTGTTTGTTGACGGGTCTTCCATGACAGACCAGGTAACAGGGGTAAGAGACACGGGGCAGCCGTAGTGACAGTTCATAGCTATAGACCGTCGGAAACGCTGCAGGTCACAGCGCAGCAAACTCTCCTACAACATCTCTCTGTACAGGCTGCAGAGGTGATAGCATTAATTCACCCAAAGCTCAAGGAAGACAGTAACAATTTACTCAGACTCGGCCTATGTCAGCATCATAGTGCATTCAAGCAAAGGGAGATGGAAAAGGTGAGGCTTCCTGAAATCGGACAAAACATCCTTCATGCACAAAGAACTCCTAAACTCATGGCTGTAGTGAAATGTGCCATGCATATCGGGGTAAGGACTTCGTACCACAGGGAAAGGCACCAGATTGCAAATAGGGCAGCTTACGGAGGAGTTGGGGAAACACACCTACTTCCCTTCCAGCAGGCAGCAGAGACGGAATCCAGTCAGGACACAACATACACTGAAGGTAGCCAGGGGCTGCACAAAGACCATACACATCCTCATATATCGGCACACACCCACGGGAATACTGTCAGGCCCCAGAGCTTGGTCAACATATCACTGCTCCAATTACACCTCCCAGCACACACTGCAAAAGAAAGCATATTAGCGGAACGTCAGACTGCCTGGTTTATCCGCAAAATTAAGGAGATGGTAACAATGTATCTAAGCAAGTGCACTGTTTGCAAATTATTTTCACCCAAACCCACACTCAAGGTCATAGCATCATCCATCCCTTGACCAACCAGACCTTTTAATGCACTACACATTGACTTCATCAAAATGATAGATCAATGTGCTAATTACAGGTATTTGATTGTAATAGTCTGTCTGTACTCTAGATGGATTGAAGATGGCTTCTGCATGCACTGTGTCGCCAAGTAGCAGCAACCTTCCTGGTTAGGGAGGTGAAACCCTGGTGGGGGGGGGTGCCCAAAGTTATCTGATCAGACAATGGGAGGCACTTTGTCAACACCATGTTTGACAACATCTCTACTATACTCAGAATAACACATAAATTAGTATTGGCATATCACACCCAAAGTAACAGCATTGTAAAAAGGCTCAGTAGCCTGTTAGAAAACAAAATTAGTAAAATCTGCACAACCCTTAAAAAGAAATGGCTCCGTTGTTTGCCCTTAGCCTTATTTGCACTAAGAAACACACCTAGCAGTGATCAACCATCTCACACCACACCAGATCGCGATTGGTAGATTGATGGAGACGTCCATCCCGAAACTTAGGACCAGGTTAAGTTCCAAGGTTAGTTCCAAAGCATTGGGAGACAAATTGCATTTATAACTTTGAGAACTAACCAAACCACTAGGTTCTTATCCAAACAGGTCAGCCACAGAACAACTAAGTGCACCAACGTCAAGCTGTCATATTGAACTCCCCAGCCCGGATAGGAAGTGTACATTCAAAGTTTTGTAGAGAAATGGAAAGTGGCCAAGTTTCAGGAGCCCTACTGGATGATATACGCAACTCGCAAGGCCCTCAAGATGGAGGTAAAGAGTGTGTGGGTCCACCTCTTTAACATACAGCTGAGCCTTTACACAACAAACCCTTCATGAACTGAAACTTTGTGAACATTTTTCAATTGGGAAGAAAAAATACAGCCAGCGGAAGAGCACTGATGTTTACGAAGGGAACCCCACCTCAAACGACCATCTTACAACAAATAGGTATGTATATTTCTATGCATATGTGCCTTCTGTTTTCTAAGCGTAGTCCCATGCTTACTTACCACTGAGGAACTGCCAACTCATAAGAGGGTTGCTAATGGGGAAATATTGCGCCTGCATAGGGACCTTTCGTATGTCACCTATGATGACACTAAGCTGAACACTAGCATCTCACATGCACTACATAGCACCCTCATGCATAATACTTTGTATCAACACATGACCTCTGTCAGCTCCCAAGCATCTTCCAGGTCATGTAATGCCTGTTCACTGATACCACATGCAGTAGGTGAAGATAGGCTTTACCTGTCCCAAGAGGAAGCCCCCAAAAAAGGAAAGAAACCTATTCACCTTTAGCAATGCAGGATAAGGGCCAGGATCCAGCCCAACAAAATAGAACCCCACAAGGTAGTTGTGAACCAAACCCGATACAACACCAACCCAGCAGCGTTATACCTCTTCACTGAACTAAATGATAGCCAAACCGAGCTGGACAGGATGCATAGAAAGGGCGTCATAGGGGAGGATACTGTTTGGCCCGAGACTTCCCATAGAAAAGATTCTTAGAGGTAGCAAACACCCCCCACCAGTTCAATGGACAAACACTTCTGCTCCTGTATCTGTCTGTGGACCGAGGGTGGGCTTTAACATATCTGGGGTGATTTTCTTTAACAACAAGTGGTCCCCCGACATGCAGTTCTGTGTAGAGTCATCCAGCTTGGGGCTAAAGGGGGAATGAGTCGCATAGGGAAGGGTTCAACCAAAGTATGGCTAACACATGTCAGGAAATCTGGGACACCAAGGTGGGTGGATGCACTTGGCTAGAAGGGAAAAGTCAACTTCTGATTGTACGGAAACTTACTCTGTATTCCTTATGTTTCAGAGGAAAAGCAACACTTCCAATGAGCACAAATGCGAACTGCGGCATGATATTGAACATGTCGCATATGCATTGGGGCACCTCCATGCTTACAGATTTCCCCTGGCAGTGCGTGAAACACGCCTACACCAAACTGGTTCCCGGTTTGAGAAGACTGTGCTCCCTGGTGACCGTAAAACCCAGATCCTGGCCATTCCCATCGAACAACTAATAGAACGTTACCTGCAACCATTAAAGAAGAAAAACACCTTACTACACCAAGCTCGTGGTAAGAGAGCGGCAGACTAGTTTGGCTGGGCTCAGTTCAAGGACTTCTAAGAAGAGTTTAGGCTGTTCACAGAGGCACAGCTGGGGGAAAGGGGGTCAATGCCCTTCTTCACCCTACAGAAAAAAGCTAATGCCCACTAGTTGCAGATAACCAGGAGGGAAATGCTGAAGATGATGAACTGCACTGAGCTCAGCCTCAATTCGATCAAGGAATATATGTGAGTTATTCACCTCATGGTAATGCAGCATCACTATGTGTTGAACTTAATGACCCCATGGAGGGAGGGGTCTGTGCCAAGATCAGTACTGCGTGCTGCACTTTCCTTCCAGGAAATGACATGGACAATAGAACTTTGACCCTTGCCATCCAAGAACTGAATAATCTTCAGAGAAGCATGCGTGAGGAAGGAGATACCCCTGAGCAGGAATGGTTTTTGAATTGGTTCTCTTTGCTCCCACAATGGATCTCCGGTCTGTGCAAATAACTGTTGCCAGTTGTTATTGTGTTCCTTTTCGTTTACGGGGGTTGTACAACTCGAGATCACTTGCTGTAAAAATGCGGTCCTCAAATTAGGTAGAATGCAAAAACACTAGAAAGATTGTGGTAGTCAAAAGCGAGTAAAGGGATCAGCAGTAGCCTAATAAAGTGATGGTACAAATGCATGAGTTGAATAGTGTAGTTGAAGAATCAACTAGATGGGGGAAGTTAACATGATTATTGATGGGGTTATCAATGGAAATTAACTATCATCCCTATTAATAAAATCCTTGTACCGAATTTAACATCTACCTCAATACACAAATATGTAGTCAGACAGGCCCTGCGACCTAGGCCCTAAATCCCTGATTGATGGGTCACAGGTTGTTGAAATCTAGTTTGCAGCGTCAACATTATCGGCGCCATCTTGTCCCTTTTTAGGCCCATTCATGCGCGTAAACGACAGCCATTTTGAAAGCCATGGCCTCCCTGCCCACTGCCGGTAGCCAACGCATCTCTCTCCCTCCTTCAACCTCGCAAGCATCCCCTGCGTGCTGACGGCCCGCGCCCTCTCATGCTTGGATCATAAAAACCCCTCTCCAGCGCAACGCTGCCTCGGAACCCCATCTTGTTTCTAGCTCAACACCTCCCTCTATTCCTTTCATCGTCCCGCGTCCTTTGATAAAGAACCCCTCCCCCTTTTCCTCTGTGCCCGATTGTCCTGCTTGTTCCCAGGCCACCACCTGGCCCTGTGGATGCTGTCTATTGCCCTCATACAGTAGGAAGTTTCCCCATCAAAGGATCCGATTGATCAAGGCCCCCCCAACCCCGTGAGATCCGATCAGATACACCCATTCCGGGAATCGGCAGGATGTCCCGCTGTGGGATGGTCATCACCTGCTGCGACTGGTGTGGGGACTTCTATTGTAAGTGTGTGTGGGAACAGGTTTGAAGCGGGGGTTCTGAGGACGTCTTTACCGTACATCAAAGTAATGACAACAATGTGTTTTATGTAATAAAGCTATAAACCCGTGTATAAGAGGCCAGGCCGAGAGGATGCGTAGAGAGCACCTCGAGGAGATACCCTGTTGTCTGATTTGATATGTTCTGCTCCGTCGGAATAAACTCATATTTCCTGCCTTCCAGTCTTCAGCGTCTGCCTCTTTGTTTGGTAGTATCGTACGGTATGAGAGGCGGCTAACGCCGGGCAAATACTGAAGGGTTCTTAGTTGAAATCGGCCCCTACTGTTTTACAATTGGCGTCCCAAACGCGGGGCCCATCAGCGACACATGGATCCAGTGGGAGAGGTCCTGACGACAAAGTGAACGACTGCAGCGATCGGGAGAGCTCCTGTCCGATAGACCCTCGTCTGACAGCCGATCATCCGAACTTCACTGGTCCCGAACAGACCTCTCTCGAGTGATCTACGGTCCTGACTGGGAACCACTAGGAGTGCCGCGACAGAAGATAGAGGACGATCAGGCGCTGGATTCGGAAGACAAGAAACTGTCCATGCGGTCCGGGTAATGTCGTGTAACACGACAAAATTGCGAAATGATTGTTTGATTGTTTGGAAAATACTAGTATTACTCGTCGAATTTTTGGTTCTTTCTGGAGATTCTCTGTCTGCAAACGGAGAAGAACAGGTTCTCTTCCTTTGCAGGTAGTGAAGGGTAGGTAACGCAGACTTTTGTCCCCGTTGTAACCCGTCGTGCCTATCTTTCTCCCCCACTGATTGATTGTTTGCCCAAACATTGTTGTTCGCGGATTGGTTCTTTCTGGAGATTCTCTGTCTGCAAACGGAGAAGAACAGGTTCTCTCTTTGCAGGTAGTGAAAGAGTAGGTAAAGCAGACTTTTGTCCCCGTTGTAACCCGTCATGCCTATTTATTCTCCCCATTGATTGTTTGATTGACCGAACATTGACTGTTCGATATTGGTTCTTTTGAGGTATTCTCTGCCTGCAAATAACGAAGAATAGAAATATTCTGTCTAGTCTTTGCACGCAGTGATAAGATAGGTAGTGCAGACTTTTGTCTCCGTTGTAATCCGTCATGCCTATCTTCTCCCAAATGATTGGTAGTTGGTTCAGCCCGGACCGCTTATTAGAGATGAACCACCCGGCTCCACTGGAAGGCACCCCTAATAAGAACATGTTCATGAAGCATGGACTGATCGCCATAGCCTATAGCAAGCTGTAGCATAAATATACGAAGAAGGATCAGAAAAGTCAGTGGCCACTGATAGGATCCTTCGATGAAGATAAAATAAGCGCGCTAGAAACAGCTCTTCGTAACAGCAAGACAACGCCCACTATGCTTGACAGCTTCGGCATGTGGCGTAAAGAAACAGAACAACGTAAGAAAAGAAACGAGATTAGATTAGAGAAAGAACTACGGAAAGCAGCTCATATGGCTGCTAGGAAATTTGAAGAAGAGATTAAGGAGAGAGAGGAGGCCAAGCGGAAACGAGAGTCCGACACATCGAGTCAGTGTCCTGTTAGAACGCCCTCTACGCTCTACCCTGAATTACCCTCGAAACAGCGAACCAACGATGATCTCTTATTAGGTCCTCCGATCATCTACATGCCTCCTCCATATGCCCCTTCCCAACCATTAGCACAGCACCCACCGCCCCCAAGTACAGACGAGAGTAGCACCAGGGCCTCGGCCCCCATGGCCTCCGCGCCGGCCGAACCCCTTGTACTAGCTACAGCACAAGCAACAATGTTAGATGACCCTGAGACCCGACAGACAGATTCCACGAGAACGAACAGGTTGAGCAAAGATGAGCGAGCAGGGATTGACAAGGTAGTCAGGACACTAGTAGAACAAAAGGAGAACGAGGAGCACATCATGGATATGTTCAAATCATATGCGGGAAGCCACAGACGACACTTTGTCGTACGATTGTGTTATCATGCCCTAAATGCGTATGAGGACCGATATCAAGAAAAAGGTCCCGAGAGCCAAACGACTCTATATAGAAAGGTGGATATCGGGAACGAGGGAGAGTGTGACGTGACGGACCTCCTTGCGCGTACGCTTGAAGTTTTCCGCCACCTCACTGAGCAAGGGTTGGAAGCTAAACCTACGACACCTGTAGCGACCGAACCACGAACAGAACAACCTGGCGCCATGATGCCTATAAGGGAGTCCGCCCCCTACTGGGTCCCCTCACGAGGTCAGGGAACACACGATGATGTTAACCATCAAGATGCAAGAGGGAGGGTAGTGTATAACTGGGTTTACCAACCATGGGACCGACAAGACATCCTGACGTTCCGAAAATCTCTGCCCGATTTGCGGAAAAACCCCACTGCCTTCTACACTGAACTAGGTATAGCCCTAGGTTCCACGATTATGACTCTAGCTGACATCGACTTGTTTTTCGGGTTATGTCTGCCAGCTGATGTGTGGAAGCAAATCCGGAAAGTCAACCATCTTGAGCTGTTCGGACATACCTGGTCGCAACTCGATGGCATAGATAGACAACGAGAGCCTGGGCAGAAGCCCCTGAACCCCATTTTAGAACTCTCAGACAAAATTGTACAGAAATTGAAAACCCTGATCCCAGAAAAGAAAGTAGACTGGTCGATAGTGACGGCCTGTCGCCAGAAACCCCAGGAGAACGTGTCGGAATATTTCCCCCGATTTGAGACGGTGTTTTCCGATTACAGTGGCCAGGACATGACTTCTGCGACCGGACACCACCTATTTGTCCAGAACTACGTCAAAGGTCTGTCGCAGGAAGTCTCTCAGAAACTGCAAGCCAGCGAGAGTAGTTGGGCAGCCTCCAAACCTGCGGCAATCCTCCAGATGGCTCAATATTACGAGCATCAGAAAAACGAGAGTGACAGAGCGACGGAGAGAAAGAAAAAGGACTTAAAGGAAAGGGTGATGATTGCGCAGTTGCAAGGGGTGACTATAGGACGAGAGCAGTACAAGGGAAATTACCAAACAAATGCCCCTAGGAACTCACCCCCTAAAGACCGTACTCCTGCACCCCAGGTTGGGCGTAAAGACATTAGCGAAGACCAATGCGCATTTTGCAAGGGATTCGGCCACTGGAAATCCCAGTGTCCGGTTTTGTTGGAGATGAATAAGAATAGGGACCCCCGAGACGTAGCGGGTGGTCCGAGAAATAGAGGTCAGGGGCGAGGGTCCACAAATGATACGAATAACGACAGATCAGACAGACCGAATACGTTTGACCGTCCCCGACAGAACAAGTACCAACAGTCTGACTGCGACGACACTCACGACTTCGCATAGGACTGCCTAGGGCAAGGGAGGGATCCAGTCGAGCTCTATGTTGACCAGCAAGGTCCTTATGTCACCGCTAAGGTCCTGGGTACAAAGTCTCCATTCCTGGTAGACACTGGCCAAACACGTAGTGCGTTATCTAAACGACTGATTCCAAGGGCACCCTTGTCTGGCTTACTTGTAACATCGATAGGTTTGGATGGAACGCCCTCCACTAACCCTTTGTCGACACCGATCTCCTTTGACTTGGAAAATAACATCACTGACACGACGTTTTTGCTTTCCTCCAATACCCCTGACGCCATTATGGGACTTGACTTGTTGAAACATTTCCGAGCTACTATTAGATGTTCACAAGATGGAGTTCGAGTCTTTCTGTACGACAACCCAGCTCTGCTCAGACATTGCCCTTCCCGACGCATGTTTTCCATCACTGACACTGACTTGTCCCTACTTGACACTCTGCCTCCGTATCTGTGGGCCAAGACTGATTCGGACGTAGGACGCATGATGATTGACCCAGTGCACATAACTGTTCGACAGGACACAATACTCCCGAAACTTCCACAATATCGGATATTGCCTGAGGGCGAGAAGGCATGGGTGAAGATTATTCAGTCCCTGATAGGCGCAGGAGTGGTAGAGGAAGTGGTTAGCAATGTTTGCAACAGTCCTATCTTACCCATCATTAAGAAACAAGGAGAGGGAGATGAGAAAGCGTACCGCTTCATCATCGACCTTCGAGAGGTCAACAAAGTAGTTGTACCTCAGTACCCCGTTGTCTCGGACATCACCACTATTCTGACTTTGATTCCTTCTACTGCCACCACCTTCACCGTCATTGACCTCAAAAATGCTTTCTTCTCTATCCCCATCCATCCAGACAGCCGCTACCTCTTTGGCTTCACCTTGAAAGCCCGCTCATATAGATTCTGTCGAGCACCCCAAGGCTACACAGAAAGCCCCAGCATCTACAGTCAGGCCCTCAAGAGACAACTGGACGAAGTCCAGTTACCCGATGGAGTGGTGTTGATACAATACGTCGATGACATTCTTTTGGCGGCCGATACCACTCCACTTGCAGTCACAGCCACCATCCAACTCCTGCACTTCCTTGCGGAAAATGGCCACAAGGTCTCCAAAAAGAAGCTGCAATTCTGCCAACCCCAAGTCACTTACCTAGGCCACCTCCTGTCCAAAGACGGAAGGAAACTTACTTCTGACCGAATCCGAACCATTCTAGAGACCCCAGCCCCTAAGACTCAGAAACAAGTCCGCTCCCTACTAGGCCTCACTTCCTTCTGCCGACAGTGGTTACCGAATTTCAGCCTCATCGTGAAACCGCTGTTTTCTCTGCTGGCCAAAGATGTTCCTTTCCCACTCCCTTGGACCCCTGAATTCCAATCCTCCTTCATAGAACTACGAGATGCCCTTTGTTCAGCCCCTGTTCTAGGAACCCCTGATTACACGAAGCCCTTCTCCCTCTACACTCACGAAAGGGAGGGATGTGCTTTGTCTGTCTTGACCCAGTCCATTGGCCTAAAGCAACGACTGTGCACTTACTTCTCTGCCACTCTTGACCCTGTAGCCAGAGCTTTTCCTGCCTGCCTTGGAGCTGTAGCTGCCGCTGCTATCTCTATCCGACAGAATGAGGGAATCGTACTCTCGAATTCCCTCACACCCCATGCGGTTGACACCCTCCTGAACCAAACTAATACACAACACCTGACGAGTGCACGACTGACTGGATACGAATTGACTCTGCTTGCACCCCACATCACCCTGAGAAGATGCACCACACTGAACCCGGCAACTTTGTTGCCCCTACCAGAGAACGATCCCAATGTGTCCCCCGTACATGACTGTGTGACCCTCACGGACGAACAGACCAGGAGTAGGGTTGACCTCAGAGACACGGCTTTTCCTGACCCTGACGGAGAGCTGTGGGTGGACGGTTCTTGCATCAAACTCCCCGATGGCACTACCTCAGCTGCTTATGCAGTTACCACAGCCTGAACCGTAGTAGAGACAGCCCGCATCACACAACGATCTGCACAAGCAGCAGAACTGATTGCCCTCACGCGAGCATGCATCCTGGCAGCAGGAACCACAGCAAACATTTACACCGACAGCCAGTATGCCTTCGGGGTGGTTCACCACTTTGGGCTCCTGTGGAAGGAGAGGGGATTCTTGACCTCGCATGGCACCCCCATCTTACACGGAGATCTAGTCTCCGCCCTAACCGAAGCAGTCCTTCTTCCCAAGCAACTTGCGGTAATAAAATGCCAAGCACATAAAAGGATGACAGACATCATTGGACAAGGGAATGCACTAGCCGACATGACCATCGGAACCACAGCTGAGAATAGGACAACAACACGCATGTACGTGACCAGGTCACAAGCCGAGAAGTGGACAGACGCTAGGGAAACTATTAGGGACATCCAAATGGCCAGCACACAACATGAATTGACTGAATGGGCACGGTTGGGACTGAAAGACGATGAAGGCTGCTGGCGAACAAAAGACACGAACAAATGGTTGCTACCTGACTCATACCTGATCCCCATACTGACTATGGCACACTTCCCTGCCCACATAGGATCAGCCCCTATGATCGAACTTGTCTCCAGAGTTTGGCACAACGACAAAATCACAGACTCCGCCAAACGTCTGGTCCAACAATGCTCGATTTGTTTGCAACATAACTCTGGGAAAGGAACTGTAGTACCCCGGGGAGTGTTTGGGGTTCCCAATCACCCGTTTGAAGTCCTGCAGATGGACTACATCCAGCTAGACAGATGCCAAGGCCTGAAGTACGTACTTGTTGTGGTGTGCGCATTTATCAAGTGGGTGGAAGCCTATCCAACCCGCGACAATACTGCTACGGCCACTGCAAGGGTACTACTAAAGGAATTCTTCCCTCGCTACGGCCTCTGTCGAATTTTATGGAGCGAAAATAGCCCCCACTTCGTAGCCGAAGTTATCCAACTCATCTTAAAAGGGTTGGGTGTAAAACAGAAGTTCCACGCAGTCTTCCACCCCCAATCTGCAGGACTCGTTGAATGACACAATGCCACTCTGAAACTAAAACTGGCTAAGATAGTGGCTACCACAGGACTGAAATGTCCAGACGCTCTCCCACTGGCATTGCTATTGATGCGTTCCACCCTCACCAAGCACCACTTGACACCTTACGAGGTTGTATTCGGCCGGCCCATGAATGTCTGGTCTGCACCAAAACCGACGCCCATTCATGACGTCCCAGACGTCCTGATGTCTGATTACTTGTACCAGTTGACTAAAACATTGTCTGTTATTCACCAACAGGTGCTGCATGCCATTCCTGACGCTTCAAGGGGTCCCGGACACACCATCCAACCTGGAGATTTTGTACTGATCCGGAACTTCCAGCGTGCAAAGAGTCTGGAACCTCGGTGGACGGGCCCCTGGCAAGTTCTAATCACCACCCGAACGGCACTTCGAGTGGAAAGAAAGCGCAACTGGGTGCATGCACACCACTGCAAAAGAATCCCTTCGACTCTGACGACGATCGAAGACGTGGCCACCCAAGAAGAGCTCCTGGACAAAGACCGACCGTCACTGAACTGCTATCCGGACACAGAGACACTTGAATTTGCAAAAACTCCCTATCCCACTGTGCCATCCAGAGAAGGGTATAACCTGCGACGAAAGGAGGGAGCTTCAGCTAAGCAGACCATTGACTAAGTCGAAATTCTCAGAGCGGTGGCCTAACACTACTAGGGTCGCCAGGAGAGAAGTCAGACGAGGTTTGTGGTTCTGCCCGCTACCGAGCCCCTTGAAAATGATGGAGGCGCCCGACAAGAAGGTGATGGAAGCAACGGGATATCCGAAGATCTGATACAGAAATCCAAAGACTGACAAAATCCACAGTTCAAAGACTATTGCACTTTTTATCACCCTCCTCTTTTGCCTCCTCCTCATGACCACCCTCTGGATTGTGGAAGAGAACGCGCCAGCCCATGAGACATTCCTGACCACTGCACAGCCTACCACCATGAAGGAACATTATCTGATTTCTCTTTCACCCCAACTCCGAGAAAGACGTAAGGAGTTTTGGAACAACTCCTTCGTGCAACTGCTGCACCAACACAATCTTGCTACCAATGCCACCAACTGCTAGATCTGTGGGTTGCTACCCCACGCCACTGGACATTCCATACCCTTCATCCCTTCACCCTTCTCAATTCACGGCTCCTGCCTTGCTTGGCTGATCCTCTTGCAAGAAAGCTATAGGGATAATGCCACCTCCTGCAAAACTATGACACATTTCTTCCATGAGGTCTGGCAGAACAAAACGAGGAAAACTGCTGCACACTTCTGCTTACAGACCTCCAACGATTCTATCCACATGGACATCCCTGTCAAAGAACAAACTGAAATGCAGGTGTTTAACAATCCGACCAGACCCACCTTCTCCTACCTCCGAAAACGAACAGCTGCCACCCTGACTGTGGCCCTATTCGTCATCAATGTCACAGGCCTTATGTGCATCAAAGGGCTTGGGACGCAGCTGGTAGGCCGCAGCGCTTGCCACATCACCAGAACTTTGGATGAAACCGATCCACCCTCTTTCGTCTCCTCTCCGAACATGTACTTTGTTTGTGGTACAAAGGCCTACACCTGGCACCCCAAAGGCTGGGGGGGGCACCTGTTTTATCTCCTTCATCCTTCCTCCGACCTATGTGGCTCCAGCGAATCACCACAGACAAAAACGAGCCAAGGACATTGAACAAGCCGACTCCACCGGAGCACAGTTCCTTGATGCAATGAAGGGACTTGTTCCACTCTGGGGCCCGATGGCGAACAGCCGTGCCATCCGACACTTGACCCAGGCAGTCGAAACAACAATGAACATTCCAGCTGGCATCCTTGCGAACAATACAGCCGAGCTTCAAGCGGTCCGCCTGGTGGCTCTCCAGAACCGCCTTGTTCTAGATGTGGTTCTAGCGGATCGCGGAGGAGCATGCCGCATCATTGGGTCCAGCTGCTGCACATATATACCGGACATTTCACCCTCAGTGTACAAAGCCATCGAACATCTCCACAGACTTTCCCCAGAAGTTCACCAGGAGCAAGAAGAATGGTCGCTTGGTGGATGGTTCTGGAGTACTGTTAAGAACTGGGGATGGAGATTGTTTACGATTATCCTGATTTCTATTATTATAATATGTGGATTCTGCTTAGGAATCCAATGCCTGCCGCCTCTGTGTTCACTATGTGCGAATTGTATCTGCCCTAAGACTGTGGACTTCGAAAAGGAACGCATGAGAGCATTGTACGATGTTGAGGTTGGGAATTTGATGAAGATAGACATCGATTAGACAAGTTGGCTAGATATGTTGAAAAGGGAGGACTGTTGAAATCTAGTTTGCAGCGTCAACATTATCGGCGCCATCTTGTCCCTTTTTAGGCCCATTCATGCGCGTAAACGACAGCCATTTTGAAAGCCATGGCCTCCCTGCCCACTGCCGGTAGCCAACGCGTCTCTCTCCCTCTCCCAACCTCGCAAGCATCCCCTGCGTGCTGACGGCCCCCGCCCTCACATGCTTGGATCATAAAAACCCCTCTCCAGCGCAACCCTGCCTCGGAACTCCATCCTGTTCCCAGCTCAACACCTCCCTCCATTCCTTTCATCGTCCTGCGTCCTTTGATAAAGAACCCCTCCCCCTTTTCCTCTGTGCCCGATTGTCCTGCTTGTTCCCAGGCCACCACCTGGCCCTGTGGATGCTGTCTATTGCCCTCATACAGTAGGAAGTTTCCCCATCAAAGGATCCGATTGATCAAGGCCCCCCCCACCCCGTGAGATCCGATCAGATACACCCATTCCGGGAATCAGCAGGATGTCCCGCTGTGGGATGGTAATCACCTGCTGCGACTGGTGTGGGGACTTCTATTGTAAGTGTGTGTGGGAACAGGTTTGAAGCGGGGGTTCTGAGGACGTCTTTTCCGTACATCAAAGTAAGGACAAGAATGTGTTTTATGTAATAAAGCTATAAACCCGTGTATAAGAGGCCAGGCCGAGAGGATGCGTAGAGAGCACCTCGAGGAGATACCCTGTTTCCTGCCTTCCAGTCTCCAGCGCCTGCCTCTTTGTTTGGTAATATCGTATGGTATGAGAGGCGGCTAACGCCGGGCAAATACTGAAGGGTTCTTAGTTGAAATCGGCCCCTACTGTTTTACAATGTGTGAGGCCATATGGCTGGCAGACAAACACAGGGACAGGAAATTCTTGATCCATCCCAGAGATAGGTGCACCAACAGCACAATGGTCAGGGGAGATTGCCCCCAATAAAGCACCCAGGACCCAAGGGGGTATGCACGCTTCAGAAAACACCATAAAGTCAGTAGCCACAGGAGTTAGGAACACATGGCCAATCAGGGCCTTACAGACATTGTGATCAAGCGGTCCCCACGCTGGACATCTGGACACATTCACCACTGACCACACCGCGTCTATGCAAGGTTCAAAACCCCCTGTAGTATCCATTTGACCATTAATTTATGACTCTAGAGCAGCGACCAACATTTCTCTCTATATATGTTACGCCGGTTATGTTTATAGTTTGGTGTACAAATGTATAAAAGACTAACACAAACCCAATGTAAATTGAGAGAGTCTTTAGACCTTGTGCCTGCAACTGTTCTCCCATCAGCATTCTTTACTTAAACAAACTATTCCTGTTTTGCCAAAAGCCTCTTGTCTTCTGTTTTTTTAAGGAGTTTTAACCCAAGCAACACTTTATTTCCCCAATTACATCTGTCATGTAAAACTTGGTGTACCTTTTATAGAAGATAAAATTCCTCCTCCCCTGACAAATTGTGGAGTGCAGTATGGATAAAAGGGGCCACCTCCATGAAGAGGAAGACAGTAAGGTAGTAAGTGACTGCTTGGCAGTAGCAGCAGCTGAGCAGGCATAGATGGGGGCAGGGTGGGGCGGAGGGGGAACGACAGGGAGGTGGGGCGGAGGGTGGGGAATGATGCAGTATCTCCAGCAACTTAATAGCGGTGTTTATTTGCTCTTTTATTGCAAACATTTTTGTGCAAGTTAAGAAAATTAGAAAGAGGGGCATGGTGTTTTAGAGTGGATTTTTTATGCGAAATGGCATATTAGGATACAATATGATTTTATGATGGAATATGTAGTTAGTTTGGATGGGCTATGTTCTTTTATATTTATTGTGACATGTTCAACTCATTGTAGGCTGGGTCTACATAGCTTTGTTGAATGGGTATTCAGGATTATGTTTATATAATTGTTATGTGGATTTTCAATTTTTATGACTCATGTTATGTTATGAGACTGTCAGGGATGAACAAGTATATCTTTTTTAAGTAATGATATGTGGATTTGAAACATGTTTTACTTTTATGAAATATGATGTGTAACATTTTATAGATGAGTTAGCCAAATAAAGTTGACCTGACTTGACTACAGCAATGCACTCCATGCCAACATCCCAACCCATCTTCTTCAAAGACTTCAAATCATCCAAAAACCCAAGGCCAGATTTGTCTTCGCCTCTCACACCAAACCCACACCACTCCTCAGAGAGCTCCACTGGTGCACCATCCAAAAGTGCTGCCAGTTCAAACTTTCCACACATGCATTCAAGTCACTACACAACACTTGACCCACATACTTCTACCAACCCACCGGACAACTTCAACTTCACTCAGCATCACTCTCACTCACACAAATATCATTACAATTATGAATTATTTGTTTGATAAATTGTATATATTTTTTAATGTTATGTCACTGGACTAAAGGGAACTGTAACTTTTTAAAAATGTACAATAATGTTAATAATATTTAAATATATATGCTTAACTAGGAAACTTCTACATTTTGGTCCACAATTTTTTTGATAGCCTGGTACTTTACATTATGGACTTGATTACGATGTCAGTCGGAAAGCAATCTGACCGACTCCTTGTCGGAATCGGTTCTGACCGACTCAAGTTTTGGAGAGTTCGACTGACCAATTACGATGCTTCCTAACACCGTTCAGAAACTCTCCCATTGACTTCAATGGGAGACTGTGTTCTGACCAACAACACAGGCTCCCATTCAAAAAAAGGGTGGTTGCGGAAAACCTTGCACTCTGTCACAGGCCCCCATGGTGCCCCCACATGTGCATAGTTTCAAAGAGGGGACCCATGGGTACCCCCACAGGCCCAAACAGGAGCTCTGCTGGTGAAGGAGGGCCTGCTACGGGCCCCTAAATTCAGTTTCCGACAGCTGTTTTGTGATGGAGAGACCGATTTAGAAAGGCTGTCCGAATCCGACATAGTAATACGTCCTTCGTAAACGTGGTCCATAGAGCTGTACGATTCGGCTCGGACCGAGTCAGATTCTCCGAATGCTTGTAGGAACCGATTTGGAATGTCTGAACAGTTACCTTCCATCGTAATCAGTGGGTCCGAAATGTTTACGAGTCGGTCAGAAACATGGGTTCCGACACGGTTTAGGAAATACCAAATGCCATTCAGAGCCTTTCTGATTGACATCGTAATGAGGCCCTTTATGTGTGTAAAGTCAATTTCTTTGACATTAAAATTCAGATATATTTTATAATGCAAATTTGTTGTATCTAGTCAGAACACTCAAGCTATTCACAAAGGTAATTTTCAGTTATGAGTCATTTACATATGTAAATTTATCCTTACACTTTTGAGTATTTTCGGCTATTCATAAAATCCTAGTGTAAAGTTATTCAAAAGTGTAGACTTAGACATCTCCAGCCCCTGACAAAAAATACTGTAACATCCTGCCATAGAAAATATCAGAGACAGGTACCCAAATGTAAACCCAATAGGAAATATTATGAAATGTAAGAAGACAAAGCCTCTCATTACAAATCAGGTATAATAGGCGGGGCATTTATCACATGCAGTAAATACTGTTGCTCCAGAGTGAGGGGCTTACATGTGTAGTAAATACCTCCTATTATGGCTTTTTGGCTCGCAAATGAGGCATAATATGGTGAATCAGTATTTAACATACCAAATTCAGCATGTTATGCCTTTTTATGGACCGTTTTCCCAGATACATTTTGACAAGTTTGGCCTGGAATAATTTTTCAAGAGAAAACTGCAAGGGTGTGATAATTATCACACAGCTCAAAATTCTGATCACTGTGCAAGCATATATTTACACAGGAATCAGAATTTAGCCCTGTACTTGTCCTCAGGCACATAGATGAACCATGGAAACAAACAGGTGATGGAACAGCAATTCTTAGATCCCAACGTCCGGTGTTATCATTATACAAACCCTGCCACTGGTCATATGGGTCTTTTTTCGTTGACATGGAGTGAGAAACTAGGAGCAATCGTTTACATACATTTACATAATAGAGAAGTCCAATGGGGCTCTAGATGTAATAACAAAGAGAATTGTAGTAATTTATGAAAGGATTTATTGTTAAGTTTAGTTAAATCCAGGTCACTATTTTTTAAATATTCAGATTTTTACGCATCATTGTTGCAAGACTAAATGGCCCAATAGACATTATGTTCAAGATAAGAAAGAAATTGAACATTAATAAAAAATGTATAAAAGAGACAAAATTCAAAAAGTGTGCTCCATAAAAGAAGCGCCTAATCATAGTTAAGTAAGTATAAGTCTAAAGGAGCATTCGGTTAGGCAAATAAGGTAAGGTGGCAGCTTCAGAAAACCAAAGAAAGGCTTCTGATGAGAGAATATGAACACTTAGGGCCCGATTCACAAAGGTAAAATGAGACAAAAGTCTAAATTTACGACTTTTGGTATTCACAAAGGACATTTACTACTTGTAAATGCCCTTTGTGAATACCAAAGTTGAAATTTACAACTTTCGGTATTGACAAAGGGCATTTACGAGTAGTAAATGCTCTGTGGATACCGAACGTTGTAAAGTTAGACTTTTGTCTCACTTTACCTTTGTGTATCGGGCCCTTAGACATTAAGAATTTGCACTCGGCAGGGGAGATCACTTTTCTCAGTTCGACGTCAGTGTGCATCTTCCCTCTAGTCTAAGGAATGCACACTATCATTAATTAACAAGGCACTACTTCACAACATTACAGCTTGTTTTCATTCTCAGAAGCCAATTATATTATTCCAGACTCTTAGAGCGGGTAAACTCCCCTCTATCTCAAGGCAACACATTGGTCCATTGATGGCTATGCTCTTGAGTTGTCACACTGGATAGGCTGTTGGGTACATTCTGCTCTTCCCACGAGTCGCTCTCCCATCCTGTCACCTTCTTCTTTCAATGGGACCCTCACTGTCAGTCATCTAATAAATTACTATAAACTATTCACTACCTAGCAAAGGCATCTGGAAAAACACAGTATCTTGCATAACAAATGAAAATGGAATGTGCAGGCCTCTTAGCCTTAGATGTGTACAATAAGACATTCAAAATGACAAAATAAAATATGGCTAACTTAAGTTACACTGCATGATAACTCTGGTGCTGATCATAATGGTTAAATGCGCTCAGCTCTTATAAATTATATGACTACATGCAGTTGGTTTTTAAAAATGCAATTCATACTTTGCTAATAAATGCATTAGTTTTGCAAGTGTGAAATTGTGCTCCCCCACAGGCAAAACATAGGTTGAAGGGTCTTTTTTGGTTGGAGGCTGATGGGGCAAACCGTGGCAATTCCTCAAAGACGTTATTGCATTTGCAGTGGATTCTTCCTTACCTTTGGTGCAGTGCTTCATTTATAAAAGAATAAGTGCTGGTACCCAAAGTTTTGCTCAGAAGCCCACGGTCAGCACTACTGTAATGATACATTCAAAGTCACACCTCATAGTGTTTCTTTCATGTTCATCACCATGCGTAACATTGATTGTTCCACAACATAGTACTAGAGTGGCGTGCATTAGCCATAACATGATTGTAATTAAATGTATGGCTTGTGTGGCTGTTTCCCCTCAACGAGCTCAGAATGCACCTACCATTCAGATGCACTCTGATCTTCGGTAAGGAGCACTTCCATGATTTCTGCAAGGACATTGAAATAAAGCTTAACTTTCAAACTCGGAACATTTCTCTTTGTATCAATCACTGCCTTCATGCCCACTTTAAATCTGGCGACGAGCTGTCACATGGTGGATTTTCCCCAAATTTGTGCACTTTGAGAAAACTTGAAATTGAGCAGAACAGATGTTACCTTCTGCATCAATTTCCCTGGATTTCTTCACTCATCTTCAAGTATAAGGAGGTGTCATCTCCCCTTGAGGATCATTCTTCCACGTCACCTCGATTTACATTGCTCACCCATTTTTCAGCAAAATTCGTCAGCAGTCTGTTCCCTTTGTCTGCGACTTTCAAGTAACACGGAACGCGGTCTCCGGTGTTATGTCATCAATCATTAGACATCCGGCAGCCATCTTACTTTGGTAGGAGTTAATCATTTACATACTCAGCCAGATTTTGTATTCACTTATTTCTTGCAGCCATTTTGGATTGGCCATTTCATCATGTTGTTCATGCTACAGTTTACACTTAATTTTATCACGTGAAACAACAAGCAATCCTGGTTGCTTGCTCTTTTCATACTCGTCACGCTTATCTCCTACCTGCATCACCACTCCACGGATTTTCGCTACATATTTGAAATTCTGGTCAGATTTAAAGTTTATTTTAATTGCACTTATTCTACAAGAGGTATGGCTATTCAACAAATTGTGCAGGTAGATCACTTTTTACCCTCACTTGGGAAGCCAAAAACTCCTTGGAAAAAATTGAGTTGTTCCTTTCAGAATTATCTGGTGGCTAGAGATGCAGAGGAATACTCTCCTAGAAGGGAACTTGCAATTCTCTTTAGTTATTTAGGCTGAGAAGGTCAACAAATTTATGATACCCTTCCAATTTCTATACCAGCAGGTGAATGGGATGGATACCATACAAAGACATTTCTGGGTTAACCAAGCATCTTTCTTGAAAGATTCAACTTTATGAAAAGAAAGCAAGATCCCAATAAACTTGTTGAGGAGTACATCTCTACCTTGAGGAATTTACCAACAAACTGTAACTTTGGCTCTGCTTTGGAAACTTACCTTAGGGATCAATTTGTTTAGAGCTGCCACCATAAAAAAATCCAAGAACGCAAATTACATTGTAGAGACCCGCTGTTGTGTTAAGAATACTTGTGTCCACATTGGGACACCTTACTTGATGTGCCTGCCAGTGTGCCTGCGAGGACACCGTACCAGCAGTGAGGTCATCAGCTGATAACTGTCAGAAGTGACAGTTCCCAGGTGATCGCCAAGCTGACTGCAACCCAGCTCCAACGCTTGTAGGAGCACGCGTGTTGGCTTATAATAATAAAGGTATTATTCACCATACTCTTGTGGCGGTGATTCTTAATAATATTGGCGACGACGAGCCAACACAGAACCCACAACAAAAAGATGAAGAAATGAACAGGAAAATTCAAGACAAAATCTGCGCTACCGGCAGTTGTGCTACCAGCAGTCAATGAGAAGTAAAAATAATATTAAACCGGGAAAAGAAGCTGGAACTTATAATACAAAAGAAAAAGAAGACATTGGGTGATCAGTGAAAATATATATGAAAAGGAACTGGGAATGGATACGTAGTGAGTACATTCTTATGTGACTGAAAAAGAGGTTGGAACGTATGAGAAATTAACAAGTTCTGACAAAAATCTTCAGAGACTCACAGCTGCATGTTGGAATTGTGTGAAGAAAGTGTGTGTAGTGACGTAAATCGTCTGAGAGGAACAATTGACATTTTTTATAAAGACGAATATGCACACATTGGCTGCAGAACTGATAAATGGTACAGATCGTGTGATGTGAGGCAAATATAGGGAAAAAAAGTAAAAACCTGTTTACAGCACCAACGACGATTATCAACCGTCATTCGACAACGGCCTCCAGAATAACCGTAACCACCGTGAGCCGGCTTCCACGTCATCACGCCACCGTGATTAACGTTGGCGGCCATTTTGAGGGTGAATACAATGCGCGAATAGAACCAGCGGTCCAGTCTTCACGGGAAAGAAACAAGAAAGTGATTTACACGCTGGGGACGACGCGAACAGTGCGCTCGTTAGTTGCAAAAAAAAAAGTTAATGCTCTGCGAGTCTGTGCAACCCGGATCTAAGAAAGTAAAGGAACTTTAAAAAAAAAGAGAAAAGAAACATAATTACAGTTGATGCAGTGCACATTAGAACTGATATAAGAAAAGAGAATTACTACTAACTAATAAAATAAAAGCACACAAAGGAACACTTGCAAGGGTCAAAGGAAAAAATAAAGAAAACTGAACATCACAAAAGTATTAATTCCACCAGAACTGATTATTGTGAAAAGTAAAAATGAGTGACATGGCAACTGGATGTATCTGGAACCTTTCACCCCCAGAGTCATTTTTGCGTGCAGGCAGTGAACCAGTGCTAAAATGGGAAGAGTGGAGGGAATATTTCCTCAATTATATTTCCACTCTTGAAGAAGATGCAGAAATAAAACCGGAGAAGAAGTACAAAATGCGTATGCACAACTTAGGAGCAGGAGGAATAAAGGTTTATAATTCTATAAACAAGAAAAATAGAGGTGAGAATGAGGGAGATGCATTCTCTAACGCAATTGATGATTTAAATGCATATTACAAACCCAAGGATTATGTTGGAGTAGATAGATATAAATTCTTCCACAGAAAACAAGGAAAGGAAGAGTTCATAGACGACTATGTATCTGCTCTTAAAGACCTAGCAATAAACTGTCGTTTTGGACACCTACACGATGAACTAATAAGGGATCAAATTGTAATGCAAGGATCAAATGAAAGTATTCAAGACAATCTATGGGCTAAGGGAGAATAACCTTTGCAGAACATAATAGACATAGCTAGGAAGGCTGAACTTACGGGACAGTGTGCAAAAGCAGTACTAAAAGAAGACAAAGCAAAGAAGGAAGGTGAGAACGTCAACAAGGTGTCTGATCAAAAAATTTGGAAGGCCAGTAAGCAGAGTGTGAAAATGAAAGACTCCACACAGACTCACAAGAGGAATGAGACACGAGGTAGGGGATATTGTTCCCGTTGCCTTAGCACTGCTGACATGGCGTATGACTATAAGTGCCCTGCCCGTGAAGCCAAATGCACATTTTGTGGCCTAATTGGACATTTTAACAAAGCATGTAATAGAAAAAGACCCCAATGTGTGAAAGCAGTGGAAGATGAAGAGCAAGAGTTTGATAATGAGGATGATGAAGACATCAACATGTACATACTCAACATAGACGATGAACAAGAAAAAGACAATGTTACCAAATTAAAAGCTAAGACAAGAAAACCTGTTTGTACTATGACGATTGGTGGTGTAGATATAAACATTGTGGCAGATTCGGGTTCACCTTATACTATCGTGAACGAGAAGGTCTGGGAAGCCAAATTCAAAGAGAAAATTGGAGAAAGACTCAATAAACCAGACATTGCAATAAAATCATTCAATTGTAAACCTATAGAACCACGTGGTTACAGAAGCCTAAAGTTCATATACAAGGGCAGAGAAGCTGATTGTAAGCTGTATGTCTCTAGAGTAGGACCATCCGTACTCGGATGAATGAACCAAGGAAGTTTAGGAATCAAGCTTGATCCTAACAGCAATGAACCAGTGCTGAGTCTCACTGACATGGACCACTATGCAAGTCAAATACTAACAAAATACCCCAAGGTATTCAGTGGTAATGTGGGGGTGCTCAAGGGATACCAGCATAAAATAAAATTGAAACCCATCACCACACCCACTGTGCACAAGGCAAGAAACATACCATTTGCAATAAGAGATGAGGTCAGAAACCAACTGGACAAGTTACTGATGGACGGAATAATAGAAAAAGTGGAGGCATCTGAGTGGGTCGCACCTCTTGTCGTAGCTAAATGCCCCAACGGAAAACGGAGACTTTGCAAAGACCTGCGAGACCTGAACCAGAATATCGTAGTGGAACAATACCCACTCCCCAAGATAAATGATATGTTGTCCACCACCAAGGGCGTCAAGTGGTTTACAACCATCGACTTAAAATCAGCGTACCATCAAGTACAACTACACCGTGAGAGCAAGTCATTGACCACCTTTGTAACACCGTTTGGATGTTTTAGATTCACCTGCGTTCCCTTCGGTCTAGCCTCGATGGCTGCAATGTTCCAGAGGTTAATGAATAACTTGTTTGAAGGTGTAACTGGAATATTGTTATTCCAAGATGACATTTTGGTGATGGGAAAAACAATGGGGGAACATGACAGTCGAGTGGAGCAAGTTCTAGACATTTTGAACAAGGGATTAGCTGCAGAGCAATTTAAATGCAAATTTGCACTCAATTCTGTCAGTTATCTCGGCCATCAGATAACTGGTGAAGGCATCAGTCCAAAAAACAACCTTATTCAAGCCATAAAGGACTCACCAGTACCCACCAATAAAGACGAAGTAAGGTCATTTCTTGGATTGCTGGAGTACTACGCAAAATTCATTAAGAACTTTGCCACAAAAACTTATGCATTAATACAGCAATTGAAACTAAAGAACACATTCACTTGAGCCTAGGAATGTGAACAAACTTTTCAAGATCTAAAATGGGATATGTGCAAAACGCTACCCGTGCAAGGATTTGATCCCACTCTCCAAAATTACGTGGCAACTGACGCAAGCAACAAAGGCATCGGAGCCATTCTGACACAGAAGGATGCAAAAGAAACGGAGTACACAATAGCATTTGCGTCAAGGTCCCTGACTTCAGCAGAGGAAAATTTTTCGGTAATTGAACGGGAGGCGTTAGCCTGTGTCTGGGCTCTCGAGCACTTCCGACAATACATCTGGGGAAGGAAAGTAAACCTATGTACGGACCACAAGCCCTTAACAAAGGTACTCACCACAAAGGGTCTACACACAGCTTCTCCACGCCTAGCTAGAATCTCAATGCATCTGTTAGATTACACGTATGACATACAATATGTCCAGGTGTAAAGAATGTGTTAGCAGACTTTTTAAGCAGAATGCCACTGTAGACAAAAGGTGACACTGAGACCAATGAAATGGATGATTTGTGCATAGCAAATTTGGGGGAAAGCTCCAGCGGAATAATAAAGGAAGAATGGTTGGAAGAACAGGACAAGGACAAAGTCATTAGATTAGTAACACAAATGATCAAGGAAGGATGGTCTAGCAAAAACAAGTTAAGGGATCAAGCAAAACCTTTCTGGAAGGTTAAAAACGAGTTATCAATGGAGGATGGACTACTCATGAGAAGCGGAATATATGTGCCTCCGACGGTGATTAGGGAGAACATTTTGGAAATGTGCCATGAGGGACACCTGTGAACAACACGAAGTACCCATACCACAGTGACTCAATACGTTTTTTTGATACAGGGTAAGAAACCAATTTATTGTCGCTTCCCTAGACACCATTATTTTGTGTCAATCATTTTGTATTTTTTATATTTTCAAAGAATTGCTGACAGAAAAAGACATTGATTGCAAATATTTACAAGGCTAAACAAACTTTAACAAACATTAAAGGCAAAGACTATTTACTTATTTAGAAACCATTATGTCACACATTAGAAAGTATTCTCACATCAGACATTATATAAAACAATTATTGAAAAAATAATACAAACATTTTTATCACAAACAACAAAAAAATTGCAAACACTGAATGAGAGAAACTAGGGGTTGGGAGGATAGAATATAAGTAATTAAATGACTTATATATATTTTAATGCTGGACCAGCCGGTCCTAGCTTTTGTACAACAATGATACTTTGTCTCTCCCAAACAACACTGCTGACGCGTTTCTAGACCAGACTGGAGTCACTGGTCTGTCATCAGGGCTGTATGTGTCTTGTATCTGTAGGATACAAAAGCAATGTTTTGCTTAGTCTAGTGTGTGGGCTCCTTATTACCATGAAGTAGCTATAATGACGGTGTGTGCTACATACCAAGGCTGCTCAATGTAGAATTTCAGAGGGGGTCTTTTGGAGGTCCGTTTAAATGAA
This sequence comes from Lissotriton vulgaris, assembly GCF_964263255.1. Taxonomy (NCBI): domain Eukaryota; kingdom Metazoa; phylum Chordata; class Amphibia; order Caudata; family Salamandridae; genus Lissotriton; species Lissotriton vulgaris. The sequence continues at coordinate 84,081 of NW_028247794.1, read as the reverse complement.
TAGCGTGGCCGAACAGAGAAGCCTAGAAAGATTTTAAGGATGTTTTTTAATTACATGACTGATTCATTCATTATGCTAGTGGCTGAGTCAGTTTGGGGAAGTGAAAGCGTACCTTTTACTTTGGGTAGTGCCGAGTGCTGGTAGGCAACCTTTCTTTGAATTGTCCAAGCGAGTGTGAAAGACCATTTCCACGCCGCCAAGCCTCTGAATGTCAATCTCTCTCATATCTCAGAATCAAAATTGATGGTTACGCCGCTCCTAATGGTTCCTGCCAGCACTCGGCACACCATGCACAACCAATGGACAGAAGCAGGGCTGGCAGACTCTTGGGACCGCCTTCTAAACTCAAAGACTATATATGTGGGTAGGAGAGCCTTAAGCTCTACCTTGTTTCTGGTTGGGTTCAGTTCTCCCTAAGGGAGGGGGATGTGTTGTGTTTAGAATACTTGTGTCCACGTTGGGACACCTTACTTGATGTGCCTGCAAGTGTCCCTGCGAGGACACCGTACCAGCAGTGAGGTCATCAGCTGATAACTGTCAGAAGTGACAATTCCCAGCTGATCGCCAAGCTGATGTAACCCAGCTCCAACGCTTGTAGGAGCACGCGTGTTGGCTTATAATTAGGAATTATTCACCATACTCTTGTGGAGGTGATTCTTAATACCGTCACTTGCAGAAGTTGTTGACATTGTAAAAAGTATTGAGAGAGCCATAATTTCTTCAAAATGTATTTCAGTTGATAACTCTTCCTTTGTTAATTTAATTCATGAAGATTCTTCAATTAACGTAGTATCATTTCAAAACAAAAGTTTTAAACCCTTTCAAAGAAAACCTATTACTATATGCTTTAGATGTGGGTCATGGTCACACCTAGGAAACAGCCCTATATGCCCAGCTTTAGGTAAAATGTGTGCAAAATGTAACAAGACTGGTCACTTCCAGTCGGTGTGTAGAGATAAATGTGTTGTTCAGTTTAGCACTGTACAAACTCATGATTTCAATAAGTCAGAGTCTACTGAACTTGGTGTTTTCTTACAAAATGGTTTTCACAGATTAATTTTAACTCTTTTTTTTGTTTGAATATGTTTTATTGGTTTTCAACATTTATAAGGAGTATTTAAACACATGATGATCAATAGGAAATAACACACATATATTACATGGTAAAATAGCGACAATAGAGTACGATTATAACCCATAACAAGTTGATCATTGTACAGCACGGATCATTTGGCAAAATTGGTGGAACAACATGGATAATAATCAGGGCCTAAATGAGTGCAATGTCGCTTTGTACCTATAGTAATGTAGTCTGGAGGCTGGAGGGGTGAAATTTGGAGGGAGGCGGCATGTCAAGCAGTTCTGTGCCTTCCCCGAGTCCCCCCAATAGGCAGTGTGTAGTGTGTCAACTAAGATAGTGCGTCATCAGGAATACTGAATGTCAGGCGGTGATCGTCAACCAATGCAGCATATACAGCCGTATGACAGATGTGTCTATGGGAAAACTACCATGACATCTTAGCAAAACCAATAGGGGAAAAAACGGGATGGGGCTAAACAGGGAGAAGAAATAGTGTCTGTTACATTATGAAACTACGATGAGGAATAATCAAAAGCATAATCAGTGAGTTGAGGAGACCAGTATGAAGCGAAGGGTCTGGAGTGTCCATGCGTGGCCGTGTAGGCAGGAGTCGGAGCCTGCGGATAGGGTAATGGGCGATAGTTGTTTCGTGGGGCACTAGCCCCGTCCAAGAGGGGGGGTAGAAGAGCGGCCTAACGACACCTGGCAAGCCCCAGGGTATCGGCGCCAGGAGCACGCGTGTGTAAGGCAATTGTCGCATCAAGTCTCCGCGACAGTGCCTCTTCGCATAGCCCCAAGGCGCTTCTAGTACGCCATCCAGAGTGAGGTAGCGTCAGGGCGAGCACGTTGCATCCCGTCGCACCCGTTGGTCAGGGTTGACCCGGGAAGGGTCTTAGCTTAGGTGACTCCCTTGTCCAAACTCGCCTGCTGGAAAGATTTCAGGGTATCGTCCAAGAGTTGCGCAATGGGGAAGTTTCCCAGGCCCGCTGTCTCCTCCCGGTGACGCTCCCCGCCCCCGCCCAATTAGTAAAGGAGGTGTACCAGAATTTAGCCTGTGGGGGTACGCGCGTTTTCCAGCGCTTGGTGAGCAGGCGCTTGGCCGTGATGAGCCCCAGGTCCCAGAACCTAGCCGGCACTTTGTTTAGTTTAGTTCTTTTGTATAGCCCTAGGATGCAGGCCTCCCATGTGTGTGGCAAACCGTCGCTGGCGCTTTGTGTCAGTAGGGTCGTGACTGTGTTCCAGTATGTGTGGACAGCGGGGCACTCCCAAAGCATGTGCAAGAGGTCCGCTCCAACTAAAATGCATCGGGGGCACTCAGCAGTGGTGATCAGAAAATACGTTTTAATCTTATCTGGCGATAAATATGCCTGATGCAAGATATAAAATTGTATGATTTTAAAGCGGGAGTTGCCTGGGATATTAACAGGGCCGGCCAGTACCATTGCCCATTCCTTGTCCGTCCATTCCCTCCCCCTGGACACTTCCCATCTGTCCAGCAGCGGCTGGGTGGAGCGCTGTGTGTGCACCAGGAGGGCCTGTGCTAGCCAATGGATAACATCGGAGCCATTGCCCATAACATTGAGGTACTGTATGAAATGATTCATTTGTGGCTCCTTAGACATGTCTCCCCAGGGGTCCGTGAACGCGCGCATTATTGACGCATGAAGGAGAAATTGTCCAGCTGGAAGGCCCGTGTCTCCAGTCAGCTCCTCAAAAGGGAGCAGAGCTCCATCCGCATAAAGATCTCCCATTGTTCCCACTTCGGTGTCCGTCTACCTCTCCAGCATAGCCACTGTCACCGATCCACCCAACCTGGGGGTACCCAGCAGGGGGAGCGCCGGAGCATAAGGCTTCACCTACCGAGTCAGTGTCAGGCTACGCAGAAAACATCTGCGAGCCACCGCCACGTGTAGCTGCAGCAGACAGGGGGCCCCGGTCAGGGGATGAAACAATGTGCAGATCTGCGCCTGGGTCCAAACGGTGGCATCCGTGGCGGTATCACCTAGTTGTTTCCCACTCAACCAGCCCGACACCCACTGCAGCTGCGCTGCCAGATAGTAGAGTTCCCCCTGCGCTCTCAGCAACGCCGCAAGTGGTTCCATGGCTAAGGAAAAAAGCAGTGGTGACAGGGGGCAGCCCTGCCTAGTCCCCCTCCGCACCCTAATTGCATCAGAAAGCAACTTGCCCATACGCACCCGCACAGTGGGCTTTTGGTATAGTAAGCTGACCATGTCGATGTAGTCATCCCCCAAGTCATATTTCTCCAGTATTGCCCTCAAGTATGGCCATTCCACAAAATCAAATGCCTTATCGAGGTCCAGCACGAGGCACCCTGATCGCGGCCATCGTTGAGTGGCACATTCCTGCACTCTGAACAGTCGGCGGATGTTATAAGTGGTACTGCATGTGGGTACGTAACCATTCTGGTCGTAGTGGACGAGAGTCGGGACCAGGGAGGCCAGACGCTGAGCCAGGGCGGAAGCAAGTATTTTATAGTCGGTATTCAGCAGGGCCAGCGGCCGGTATGAACCCGTACTCGTGCCATCACTGCCAGGTTTTAGGATGGAAATGAGGTTGGCCTCATTCAGCGTGGGGGGGAGAGAGAAGTCTTCAGAGGCAGCCGTGTACATTTTCAGTAACTCAGGGATCAGGATATCCGAGCAGGCTTTAAAAAACTCGGCAGGTAGCCCGTCCGGGCAAGGGGACTTGCCAATAGACAAGGCAAAAATGGCAGTGCGCAGCTCCTCCGATGTGAGTGGTGCCCCCAGGTCTCCCTGTTGTGCAGCTGTCGGGCGCGGTACTTGTATTTCTGAGAGATAGTCTGCTATTGCCTCGGTGGGGACCCTCAGCTGGGAGCGATACAAGGCTTGGCAGTGGCTCGTAAAAGCATGTGTATTTTGCTCTGTGTGTACACCATCCCCTCCTCGGCTGTGTAGATTGCAGACACCCACCCAGCGCGATCCTCTTGTCTAACAAGCCAGGCCAACAGGCCTGTACAGGTGGTGTGTGCGTGCTGAGTGGGCCGCATAGTTGATGTGACAAAATCGTTCCAGCAACTGCACGTGTTCCGTGCGAGCCTCAAGTAGTGGCCCATCAGCCCCTCCCATTGCCTCCTGTTCTCGCTGGAGCCGGTCAGCCTCTACCCGGTGCAAGTCTCTTTCTAATTGTTTCTGCAGGTGTCCCTGTGTGCCTAGGCTGTGTCCTCTTATTACAACTTTAAAAGCGCCCCCTTCAACCAGCGGGGAAGATGCCGTGCCAGAGTTATCCTCAAAGTATTGTGCTGTGCGTGCAAGTAGGGAATCCCAGAAAGGGGCATCTAGGAGTAGGGGGTTGCAGCTGCCAAGTAGGAATGGGCGGGTGTGGCAATGCCTAGTGTGTGCGGGTTATGGTCGGAGTGGGTGCGACCCATATAGTGCGCGTCTGTGATCAGTGGTAGAAGTTCTGTGGAAACCATGTATCTGTCCAACCGTACATGTAGTGTGTGTGCCCCTGAAAAATAGGAGTACACTTTAGAGGTAGGATTACGAGCACGCCAAGCATCACGTTGGTCCCACTGAGTCGCCCAACTGGTAAGTGCTTTCATGGCACCATATGCAGGTGCTCCAGCATGGGGCGGAAAGGAGCGGTCTAGTGTCCCGTCAAGGATGCAATTATAATCACCCCCCAGTATCCAAGGGACGCCGTGCCAGGGTGCCAATTGCGCAGACAGTCGCATAAAGAAACCCCTCTGGTCTGTGTTGGGGGAGTACAGGGAACCCAGGACCACAGACTGCCCGTCCAGTCGGCCATGGACAATCATAAATCTGCCCTCCGGGTCAGTGTGGGAGTGTGTTACCGCTAAAGGAGTCCCAGGTCTCGCCCACAACAGTGTCCCGCCGGCAAAGGAGGAGTATTCCGTGGAGTAGAGCTGTCTGCGCCATCTGCGGCGTAGTGTTTGTACTACCGCCTTGCTCAAATGTGTCTCTTGTAAAAGTGCTATTTGGACCTGGTGGCGCTTGAGGTCGGAGTATATTTGATACCTGCGCGATGGCGTGTGCATGGCCCTAATGTTCCAGGTACATATCTTTATTGCAGTCATTGTTTTGTTTTAGGCAACCCCAACGCTTCCCCCCCCCCCACCACCCCTCTGTCCCAGCCCCCCTCCCCGGACCCCCCACCCCACCCCACTGGCCTTCCCCAAAGACATCCCCGTTGACACTAGGAGAGAGTCCTCAAAAACATATAAGGAGTTTAAGTTAAAAAACATAACGGACCAAAAATGGCTAAACCAAGAAGGAATTCCAAAAGGTCAGTTGCCAAACATGCCACCGTCCAAACTCTCAATTGAGATAAACAAACTTTCGGTTCAAGGGGGTGTTAGATACTAGGCACAGTTACAGCGCTATGACAATATGGTCAGCTGAAGAGTCTTTGTCCCTCCCCAGGCCGTATGAAGCAGGCTATGTTCGGCAGGAGTCTCACTGGGCTATCATGCCCTGGTTCGCTATTCATGTGTCCCAGCAAGGCGAGCCACCATGTATTAAGTCAGGCAGGGCCACAAGCCACAAACGTGGGCACACACCAATAGTCAAGGCCTAGCAGGCGGGGGCCGCAAGGAAGTCCCAATGGTGTGGCATTGCACGAGTGATCAAGCTGCAATGGTAGTACTCACTGCGTCCCGCTGCCGCTGCCTCCTGATGGGGCAGGGCCCCGCCCACAATCGCCGTGAGGTCGTAGATCTGCAGTGGTGTGTGTCGGCGCCTCGCTCAAGATGTCGCTGCCCAGGCATGTCACATGCCGGTGCAACAGGGCTCCTCAATTGATCAGGTCCGCTGTCTGTGGTGTGACGTGCGGTTGGTCTATGGATATCTGGGAGTCCGGTAGCCCATAGATAGCTTCATCGTCACTTGGTGACGTTCGGGGACTGGCCTCCTGAGCAGTATTCGATGTTGGGGAGCTGCTTATCTCTGTGACTCTGCGGAGAGCGTCCTGTTGTTCCAGAAGAGCTAGTTCTACTGATGGGGAGTGGTCCATTGCTCCCTGCTACTGGCGGATCTGTGGTGACTTGTGTCTGCGACGCCGTCGCGGTCCGCGCGTGCATGCCATCGTGTTGGAGCCCTGTGCCCGCCTGAGCACTGTGTTCACACCGTTTTCCATCCAAGCCTCAGTTTCCTCAGGACTAGTGAAGAAGTGCGTTTTGTCCTGTGCCACCACCCTCAGCTTGGCAGGGAAAAGGAGGGAGTATTTGTGGCCCATGGTACGGAGTCTTCGTTTCATCTCAAGGAAGGAGTGTTTCTGGCGTTGCACTTGGACCGTGTAATCGGGAAAAAACATAATATTGGCGTTGTCGATCTGCACCTCTCCAAGTTTTCTGGTTTCACGCAGGATGGAGTCGCGGTAATTCAAGATCCGGAGGAGTAGCGGCCGAGGATTGGATCCCGTAGGTAGCGGCCTCGTCGGTACCCGGTGTGCTCGCTCCACCACAAAGTGCGGCAACAGCGCGCCCTCTCGCAGTAGGGTATTCAGCCAGTCTTCCACACGCTGCGTGGGGTCTTGTCCTTCCCATCTCTCTGGTACCCCCACTATTCTGATGGTATTTCTCGGGGCCCGTCCTTCAGCATCCTCCGCTCGATCTTCCAAAAACTCCACCCTATTCAGGAGGTCCCGAACCTGTTCATCAGTCTGACTGACTCGGGGCTTAAGGTCTGCTACCGCTCCCTCCAAAGACTTAGTGCGGTCTCCTAGTTTCTTATGGTTGGCTCTCAGATGGGTGAGGTCAATCGCCACACTATCTATTTTAGTTTCTAGAGAGGTGCGGGTCAGCTGGAGCGATTCTTCCAGCTGCTCCATGGCTGCGAGCACAGTGTCCAGCTTTGTCGCCACGTGGTCGGCGTCCATCAGCTTCGGTAGTTTGTCTGTTTTCCGCTATGGTGGAGCACCGCCAGTGCCAGTGCGCATCTTCACACCTCCAGACATGGAGGCAACGGACGGAGAGGTCCATGGCTTCCGCAAGTAATCACAGTAGCAGGGCACATCCTACCGTGCAGCTCCAGGGGTATAGCAGTCCCCTATGGTCACCAGGGCAGGCAGTGCTCTTGCCGTGGGCAGCGTGGTATCGTCACAGCGGTGGCCCCTGTAACCAGAGGCAGCAGGTGGGCCCTGCTGTTGTTTAGGAATGTTCGTCCATGCGGTAGAACCTCTTTACGTGGCGCCAGAGCATATATGTAACCAGTGCGGTGGCAGTAGCTCTCAGCAGCGCTGCGCTGCGTCGCAATATTCGGTCGCTAAACCCTCTTCTCCGTAGGAGTCTCTGCAAAAGTGGCTGTGCGATGAGAGTCCCCAGCTCCGCGGGTCCTAGAGGCTCTCCAACAAGCGCGGAGGCCGTGGGGGGGCAAAGGGGAGCCAGGAGCGGTCCTTCCCAGCCCTCCGGCCCTGAGGTAGGCCGCTGGATTTGGGTGCGCACTCCCTGTGCTGGTCGTCAGAAGGGTCAATGATGCGTCTCGCTCCCGCCCGTGCTGAGCCCCTCTCCGACCCCCAGTGCAGGGCAGCGGTCATCAGGGGGTCATGTCTCCAATAATAGCGGTCCCCCACAGGCGTCCGGTCGAACCTCACCTCCCAGGCCCCTCCCGGGTAACAGTCCACAGGAGTAGCCAGATGTTGGAATGCTCCGGTGGTGCCTAGGGCCCTTAAAGTGCTATAGCGTGTGTCATGCCCCGGCCTCAGGTATTTAGGAGTCCTCTAGTGTCATGCAGTGCAGGCCCCGTGTCCAGCCCTACCTTCTCGGGGGTGTTTCTGGCCTCTCGTGCCCCACTCGGGAGCCAGGCAGTGCGTGATGGCCTAGGGGGGCGGAAATGAGGGTCCGGTGCAGCCAAGCGTGCCTGCAAAGCGTCAGTAAGGGCAATAGGACTGCGGCCAAGAAACGTGCCCCCAGGGCGCAGCCAGTTGTACACCCTGAGGTGCGCCTCGCCGCCAGCACCACTCGGGCGTCTCCGTGGGCAAGGCCGCTGCTGTAAAGACCCAGCCCAGTCGGTTGCGCAGTCACACTCTCCGAGCGGGTGATGTCGCCCCAGCCGCGACTCCCGTCTGGCGACCGATGGGGCCGTACGTCCCAGGCCTCACCAGATCTCCATGAAGTTGAGGGCTTAGGGGTCGTCAGCTCTCATAGACTCGGGCCCTCAGTAGATCATCGGGGCCGTCGATGCATCCGTCCAAGCTCTGGCATAGGTGGTCAGGAGGTCCCCGGCACTCGGGTGCATAGGCCGCGCGTGCAGGCCTAGCGTCTAGTCAGAGACCCCGGCCTTGCGTAATCGCGTCCGCCGGCCAGGCGGCGCGTGATGTGGCGTGGGGCTTCCAGAGGGTTCCGGTGAGGCTGTGTTGAAATTATCGGCACCAAAGTCGGCCGATGGGCAGTGAACGTTGCCGCAGTGCTCCCCCTATGTTGGTAGCCGGCTATGGGGAAGTATCACGGAGAATTGGCCCAGGGAACAGGAGCTCGAATCGATTGCGTCCGCCACAATTGCGTGCCTAGCCACGCCCCCTTCACAGATTAATTTTAACTCTTGATGCTGATGTTTCTGACCTTCAGGCTTATAAAGCCAAAATTCCATTTTGTCAAGTCATCTTGGGTGATCTTGAGCTTGACATCATGGTAGACTCAGGAGCTCCTGCGACAATAATTTCTGATCAGTTATTTACGAAACATTGGGCTTCACATGTCATTCTTGAGCACACTGATATCATTCCAAAAGCTTACACTGATAAAGAATTTGACATTGTGGGTTAGCAAGATGTGGCCAAAATGGGTCTCAAATTGGTACCCAGTTCAGATAATCCTGCGCATCTTAATGATATAAGTGTATCTTTGGTTTCAGAATGTGTGGGTGAAGATGTACACAAGATTATAACTGAATTTCCTAATGTTTTTGGTACTTGCATAGGCAAAATAACAAAGATTGAACATTTGATCAAAATTAAACCAAATGCTATTATCATCTCCCATAAATCTAGATCAATACCATTGAGTTTGAGGGAAGATCTAAAAAACCTACTTGACAACTTGGTTTCTGAAGGTATCATTCAGTCTACTGACTCTTCGGAATGGGTCAGTCTCATAGCAGTAGTTCAAAAAAGGGGCGGAGACATTCGCTTGTGTGAGTATTTACGCAAACAAAAATATTTTAGTTGACTGCCCTCCACCACCCAAAATCCAGGATTTGCTAGTAGGTATCAGTGGTTCTAGGTTTTTCACTCTGTTAGACTTGCAGTCAGCCTACCATCAGATCCCACTATCTTCCCTTTCCAAAGATTAAACCACAATATTATTTTGCAGTTCATAACTTCTTGAGATTACACATTGGATTGGCCTCCGCGGCTAGTGTATTTCAGAGGTTCATGGACCACATACTTAGGGGAATTGATGGTGTACAAGCATAACAAGAGGATGTGCTGATCTTTTAAAAAACCAAAGCAGAACCGTTGAATATACTTAAAATGATCTTGAGCACATTTAAAGATGTTGGCGTCATGTTAGGAAGTGAGAAATGCAAGTTTTTGCACATTGTTTTGATTACCGAGGTCATACCATGTCTGCCTCAGGTATCAAACCCACATTTTCCCTAACACAGGCTATTTCACAAGTTCACAAACCTAAAGATAAGGACTCTTTAAAGTAATTTCTAGGTATGACAGAATATTATTCAAACTTCATAGCAGGGTATGCCCAGGTGGTTCAACCTTTACATGCTTTACTTAAAAAAGAATTCCAGTTGAATCTAGAACCAAGAAGCTGACAATGCATTTAATTAGTTAAAAAATATATTTTTTGATACTACTTCATTGTCGTCATTTTCTCCTGGTCAAAGGGGTTTCATATCAATTGATGCCAGTCAACATGTATTAGGTGCTGTCTTATGTCAATGGGTTACTGGTAAAGAACACACCATAGGCTTTACTTCTAGATCTCCAAGTGATGCAGTATGCATTATAGCACAAGAGAAAGAAAACCTTTATATGGGGTACCTCTATTGACATGTATACCAATCATAAATCTTTATTACACCTTCTAAATGGTAATGGTACAGGAGAAGCCTCTGCACGGTTAGTTCGCATTTTGTCTCGCTTACATGAATACAACTTTGTTATGAAATACATTCCAGGTGGTCATAATGTTAGAGCATACCGTCTCTCCAGATTACCACTAAATGACAGGGTGTCGGGAGACTAAATTTGATTATATGGAATGTGTTGTAGCCAACATTGAAGACATCTTTGGTGTTGGCCTTGAATACATACAATGACTGGCTTGATGGCTATGAGGAAGACAATGTTCTTCTTATCTGCGAAAAACATGATGGTTGCCTGCATCCCTAAAATTCTTTGCTCAAATTTCAGAGGAATTATCCATTGTGAAGAACATACTCATGCAGGGCAACCTGTGTGATTCAACCGTTCCAATGTGTTGTAAAATCTTTCAGACCACTCATGAGGGCAATTTAGGAATTGGGGGTACCTGTAGAAAATTGAATGCGCATTTTTGGTTGCCTGCTATGAATAAATATGTGTCTCAATGGATAAGAAATTGTCATACTTGCCTAGTTCTGACAAGCATTGGAAAACCGTTAAAACACCTTTACATGTGGTACCTATTCCTGAAGAAGCTTGGTCCAAATCGGCTTTTGACTTTGCTGGCCCCTTTGATTTATTGCCCAAATACAAGAGATATGTCATGGTCCTGATAGACTACTTTGTAAAATGGCTAGAATTTGAATTCACCACAATTCAAAACACTATGGGGCAGATTTACAATTACTGGGGCATCCCTGCATATCGGCAGGGATGCGCCAGTAATTGTGCACCGCAGCTCCGCCAACCTGGATGCGCCGCATTTACATTGCGGCGCACCATGGGGCAAAAACGGCACAGATGCGTCACGCATCTGTGCCGTAAAAGCAGCGCATTGCTAGAGTTGCGTCGCAAGCGTGACGCAGCTCCAGCAATGCTCTGGGGGGCTCTATCTCCACAATGCTGCATCAATCCTTACGCATGCTTGAAACAGGCGCAGGGTTTTGACGCAGCATGGGCCCAAAAGTGACTGAGTGAAATCTTGTAGATTTCACTCAGCCACTTTTGGGAGGCGTTCCTGCGCCAGAACCCCCCCTCCCCCCCACCCTGCGATGGAACGCTTCCTTCTGGCGCAGTGCTTTACAACATGACGCATCTGGGAGATGCTTCACGTTGTAAATACCCCGCACCATGGCGCATCTTTTGCACCGCCGCAGCATCACAAAAGTGACGCAACGGCGGCGTAAATAGGCGCAGAGGCTTGTAAATCTGCCCGAAGTCTGTGATTAGTTTCTTGTCTAGGATATTTAGTTCAGAAGGTTTCCTCAAATAATTAGTTACAGATGCCACATATTTCACTTTTTGCAAAATTAAGGATTTTCTTTTTGTAAAATATAAAACATATAAGAGTAGCCATGTATTCACCTTCCTCCAATGGTCTTGCTGAAAGAATGAATAGATTTGGGAAGGAGGGGATACCATCTGCCTTGGCTTGCAACTCACCTGTTGAAGATCTTCTAAAAAAAATCTGGTCATATGTAACTATGTGTCCAGATTGGTTAAAGGAGTTGAAAAAAAAGTTTTCCATGATTAGCTTGTACTGACAAATAGAAAATGATAAAGAATGTGTTTATACACCAAAATATACAAATATAACACTTTGACCCAAAATACATAAATGTGAGACATGATATTCAAATAGGTGATTGGGTCATGGTTAAGAAACCCTACAATAGTAAAGAAAGGTGCATCAAAGATTTCGCTACCTGTACAAGTATTAAAAACTGCTAGAGGTTCCCTCTTTTTGGATAAGAATAGGTGGTGGAATAGAAGAGTGTTTGTCAAGATGTCCCCTGAGCAGGCAGCCAAGAGTCTTTTAGCTAAGAATTTAACTGAAGAAGATACTGACAACTGCACTTATTTCATGTTGGGTTCACTGTCTGACAATGAAGGAATCTCTAGTTTGCCCAATGAGTCTACCTCACAGAGGGGATCTGTACATACCCACTTGCGAGCCAACACCATGAAGAACCTTCTTTGCAACAAGATGCTTATTTGCAGCAAAGTACTTTGAGTGAAGAAGCATGCTCAAGAAGTTTCAGATCTTCGCGCAATTGTTCTTTGCTTACTATGTTTAGAGATTTTTATGTGTATTAAGTTTTCTTTAAAAGAACGGGGATGATGAAATTATACTCTCAAAGTCACAACTTATAGCATTTCTTCTATGTTCATCACTATGCTTAACAATGATTGTTCCACAACATAGTTCTAGAGGGGCTTACGCTAGCCATCAATCAATCAATCAATCAAAGCATTTATATAGCGCACTACTCACCCAGAGGGTCTCAAGGCGCTAGGGGAGGGGGGTCCGCTACTGCTCGAACAGCCAGGTCTTGAGTTGCTTCCTGAAGGCGAGATGGTCCTGGGTCAGGCGGAGGTGGGTCGGGAGGGAGTTCCAAGTCTTGGCGGCGAGGTAGGAGAAGGACCGTCCCCCTGTGGTGGCTCTTCGGATGCGGGGGACGGCGGCGAGGGCGTGGCTGGTCGATCGAAGCTGGCGTTTGGGAGCGTAGAAGTTGAGGCGGCTGTTGAGGTATCCTGGGCCTTGATTGTGTAGGGCTTTGTGTGCGTGGGTGAGGAGACGGAAGGTGATTCTCTTGTTGACCGGGAGCCAGTGCAGGTCTCTCAGGTGTCCGGAGATGTGGCTGCGGCGGGGGATGTCCAGGATGAGTCGTGCTGAGGCGTTCTGGATCCGCTGGAGTCTCTTCTGGAGTTTGGCGGAGGTTCCGGCGTAGAGGGAGTTGCCGTAGTCCAGACGGCTGGTGACGAGGGCCTGGGTGACCGTCTTCCTGGTCTCGGTGGGGATCCACCGGAAGATCTTACGTAGCATGCGCAGGATGTTGAAGCACGACGAGGAGACGGCGTTGACTTGTCTGGTCATGGAGAGGGAGGAGTCCAGGTTGAAGCCCAGGTTGCGTGCGTGGTCTGTTGGTTTGGGTGCGTTGCCTATCACATGTTTGTAATTAAATGTATTGCTCGTGTGGCAGTTTCTCCTGAACAAGCTCAAAATGCACCTACCATTCAGATGCACTCTGATCTTCGCTGAGGAGGGACGCGCTCCCGTGATTTCTGCCCTGAGATTGGAATAAAGCTTAATTTACACACTCTGAACATTTGTCTGTGTATCATTGCCTTCATGTCCACTTTATAACTACCAAAAGTTAGGGTGCCAGATACCAAGGCTGCGTAGTCTTGATTCCCCCTCATTCCCATTTAATACTCCACCAGACACTACCTGCTGGTTTATTTCACTCTTACAGTTTCTTTTTTGCCCTCCTTCTTCTCCCCTTTTGTGTTTTTCTCTCTCTTGCCCCGGGTCAAAGTCTGATGAGGAAGTGCTGGCCCCCAAAAATGAGTGCTGCTGGGCCCCGCCTCCAACCACTGGCTCAGATCAAGCACTGGTGGACAACCAATAAGGGGCATCCGAGCGGAGGCGAGTCGCGGTTTGAAGTCTTGATAAAAGAGTAAAGATTCAAGTTATCGGTGGAGATTATTATCTGGGTTCACTTTCCTCTACTGACATTTACCATCGAGGGGAGAGAATCAAAATTATATACCTTTTGGGTCCATTGCTTGAAAACTAGGAAAAGATGACATTACTCTTCCACCTCCACATGACATCAGCTTGTCTTTGAGGAGTGGAGACTGGGTCGCCTTTACATAGGTGATACGGATATACATAGGAATACACGCATCTTCCCATAAACAGGATTGCCTTCTTTATGCTGTAAGAGAGATGATATGCAGGCCCTTGTATTGATTTGCAAAACAAACACTGTCATGTATGCAAAGGTGCAAAACAATAGTTTTCTGATTCTGCCTAAACTAATGAATACATTGGGAAGTATAGATTAGAACAGTGCTTAATTTGTAAAATATTAAGTGCCGGGGCTCCCGTCGGGTGGCCATTGCAGCTAGCATCACACATTGGCCCTGTCAGCTGCCAAAGACAGTAACAACACAACTACTAACCATCACACTCTTACAAGGACGACAGTTCATACTATTGCGGTCCCCCAAAGATATAAGAATGGCGTGCAGCAGTGCTTTGTTAAGTTGCTTCATGGGAATACTGTTTCTTGCATAGTACTTAGCGACTGCGTTGTAGGACTTCATAGCACTTTAAAAGCTACTCGGTGGTGCTCATTCAATTGACTTCAAAATTAAGAGGTAGAACAGAAGAATCTCGTGTTGTATTCAAATGTTTGCTACTGGGCACTAACCCACTGAGCTATATTACAGGGGTTCTAGCTTGAAATTGAAGGCAGTGTAGAAGTGCAAGCATCTTAATTATTTCATATGGGTAGCTGCCAGTGTGAGTGAAGAAGACCCTGAACTTAATAGAGTCACAGACCTGTGGGAAGAGACTTAGGAAGGAAAGGGAGATGCCTGTGGTGTTGATTTATTGAAAGCGTGCTTTAACTATGCGAGAGAACTGTGAGAGTAAGAGGAGCGGTGCATGTGGGGCGAAGTGGCTGTGGAGAGAAATGGGGCTGTGTCTATAGGAAGAGAAGACCGCTTAATATTTGTTTTTATGAAGAGATGGGATCAACCATCCAAACCAAATGAAGATGTATTTGCACGATAAATGCACCAGGAGGTGAAGGGCAGTGGACTTGAGGGGGGGGGGGGGGGGAAGTGCAGTGAGGCACTGAAGAGGTTAACACACTTATTGGCAAAAGGGGCATGGAGAGGAAAGTCGGACATTCACTTCCATGGAGAGTTATGTGCCAATGCCCATGGATAGTGGCAAGCTGTCTGAGTAGCAGAGCGGCTGCATCCAGTCCTTTCAAACCAGGAAGGGCTTCAATGAGGCTTCAGATTCGCCAACGAGCCCTGGCGGTGCGCTGTGGAGATGGTGATTTTATAGTAAAGCCCTGGGCCTAGAGGAATTATTGAACAAGAGAACCATGGTAATGCGGATTACATTCTTAGAACCAGAGAAGGCATGTTGGGCTAAGCTGAAGGCTACACAGGCCACGCCTACACAACCACTCACAGGAAGAAAAAATTTTAACGGCCCATGCAGACCAGAATTGAATACTAATTTTCCAATTAACATTTTTCTTCCTGTGAGTGGTTGTGTAGGCGTGGCCTGTGCATTTCTTTGTCCAGGTGCCTATAATGTTGTTAAAACGACCTGCATGCTCCAGTGATTAAGGGCTGAGTGCTCCCTGCTTTGGGTTTACATTTTTCATATTTTGTTTTAATGATACTCCCAATATGGATTATGCTCTGTAACTCATCGGGAGAATATGAGCAATCAGTAGCCATGTAGCATAATGCATTCGTATCGCACCTGTTTATATAGGTCTTTTCTGCAAGGAAATATTTAGTCATTAACTATTTATGTATTGTTTTCCATAGCGCCATTTCCACCACGTCCAGGTTTCAGAGCGCCATATATAGCATTGTGATACAAAAGCAAACATGTGATGACTGTATGAATTTTAATATTAATATTGAGTAAAGCGATCAGGACCATAAAACCTGTGCAGACGGGTCAGGAGCATGAGAAATGAAACGTGGCATATAACAATAAGTTTAAATAAGTAGAGCTAAACATCAATTATGCCTGTAGTGTCCTGGGTTTAGGCCTAGATACAAAACACACAGGACACGTGGTGTATGGTTGGTGGCGGCAAACTACTTGACCACGCCCGGAGCTCCGGGCTTTTTATTGCATAACTCGCGTACGTACGTACTCGCTAAGACCAAACCAAACCTCCTTACGCTCCAGGGGTAGAACCGTTAGAAACAGTGGGAGGGGGCGTGTGCGGCAGTGGAACGCTCCACCAGCCTGAGACACTACATTCCTCCTTTACCTAGGGATGACACAAAATGGCAGAAATAGAAATGCACACATGTCTCTGAAAGGTGGAGCAATGATCTCCGCTGGTTCGAAAGTTCACCCCAAGTAACTCGACAGTCTCAAGTGCAGTCTCTGAACATCCATTTGACAAAACACAGAATATCAAGCGTAAAATGTAACAGTCTTACTTCGGTCTCGGCGGGGTTCGTTGTCTCGATCAGTTCAGCGCCAGCACTGGGCCACAAAGTCTCGGTATCTCTGGGAAGGCCTGGGGCAGGGACGTAGACTGTACCTCGATTGGCTGCGGCCTTCCGCCGTGACTTGGGAAGGCTCTTCCGCTTCGCTAGCGCCAGTGCTGCTGGGATTTTCTGCTGGTCTCGCCGGGTCCCCGTTTTTCGGGGTGGTGCCCTCGGGCTGCTGTGCTAGGGTGCTTGTTTTGGGCGGTTCCATCGGCCTGTGTGGTGGGCTTTGGTGTCCAGCCTCTGGATTCGGGTGGTTTGTGTGCCAGTCGTCCGGTTCTAGGTCTTCTCCTCCTTCACGTACACGTTTGAAGAACGAGACGTTTCTTGTGACTACCTCTCCACTCCTTACGGCGGTGACCATCGTTCCTTGCACTTCAGTGACCCTCCAGGGGTCCAGTTCGAACGGCAGGCGGAATTTCCCGCCGGGATGGCGGTCTTTCACCAACACTGTGTCACCCACTTGAATGGGGCTGTCTGCGGCCCTCCGCCTCTGGGATGCTTCTTGGTTGTTTTTCGAGCGTTGTTCCATGGATCGGTTGCTGGGAGTCGGAGCTGTCTCCCACTTGGGATGGTGCGGGAGGGTATCCACCACGGCCCGGTTGAAAGACAGGCGGTTAGGAGCAACTCCGGTGGTGCAGTGTGGAGTCTGGCGATACTCCCGTAGGAACTGGTAGATGGCTAGCTCTATGCAGTGGCCGTCGGCGACAGCGATTTGAATGACTTTGTTTAAAGTTCTCATCAACCTTTCGACTTCCCCGTTCGCCTGTGGCCATCTTGGTGTGATCCGTTTGTTTCTAACATTGTGGCTCTGCAGGTACTCTGTGAACTCACTGCCATTAAACGGGGGCCCATTGTCTGTGCGGACTTCTTTCATGATCCCGTGTGTCGCGATGATCTTTTCGAATTTCGGGATCACCTCCGCGGCTGCAGTTGATGTCACAATTTCCACTTCGGGGTAGCGGGAGAAGTCGTCCACCACGACAAGAATGTGCTTGCCCCCAGGGAGGCTCCCAAAGTCTGCGCTTACTTGGGTCCACAGGGAGGTTGGTCCCTCTTCGGTGATGACTGGTGCCGGGGGATTCAGCAGGCTGGTGGCCAGGCACACCGGGCAGCTGTGTACCACCTCCTCGACGGCCCTGTCGAGTCCTGGGAACCATAGTTTGCTTCGGAGTCTGCTTTTTGATTTAACGATCCCTTGGTGTGATCCGTGCGCTAGCCGGGCGGCTTGCTGGGTGAGGCTGCTGGGCAACACAAGGCGTGGGCCTCTCAGGAGGCACCCTTCGGTGGACACGGACAGTTCGTCCTTGACTTGATATAGGGCTTTGAGGACCGCTTGGGCGGCTTGGGTTCGGACCGACGCCTGGCTTTGAAGGGCCTTCCAGTCGCCGGACTTCAGGGCTTGGATCACGATCTGGAGGCAGTCATCTTCTTCGGTGGCCCTCGCCACTTCCTCCAGAGACATGGGGCGTGGTTTTGATCGCTCGACAATGAGCCTGACGTACTCTTCGGTGGCGGCCGCTTCTGCTGCTTCTGCGTCGGTGACCGGGCGGGCGTGCCTCGAAAGATAGTCCGCTGGGTTTCGGGTGCCCGGCCGGTACTCCACTGTGAACCGGAACTCCTGCAGCTGAAGTACCCACTTCTCGATTCTTGGTGGTGGTCGAGATGATGATCCTTGAAAAAGGGGTACCAGGGGCTTGTGATCAGTGATCACGGAAAAAGGGTGTCCGTAGAGGTAGATGTGGAAGTGGCGGCACCCCCATAGGATGGCGATTGCCTCTCGTTCAATTTGTGAGTAGCGCTGTACGGTGGGGGTCAGCGTGCGGCTGGCGTATGCTACTGGGGCCCACTCCCCGCACGGCTGACGCTGCGACAGTACTGCTCCAAGACCGGTGGGGCTGGCATCCACTATCAGCTGGGACTCGTGTTGTGGATCGAAGTAGGCCAACGTCGTGTCAGCCGACAGGGCCGCTTTGGTATTGACGAATGACTCTTGCTGCTCCGGGCCCCACCTCCAGGTGGTATTAGACTTGGTGAGGTCGCGGAAGGGCCCTGTGTGGTCGGAGAGGTTTTTGATGAAGCGTCCGCAGTAGGTTATCATACCTAGGAAACTGCAGACGGCAGTTACCGACGAGGGTGCTGGAGCATTGTGTATGTCTTTAACTTTCTCGGGGTCGGGGCCCACTCCTTGGTCGGAGAATCTATATCCAAAAAAACTGATATCTCTGCGCAGGAACTCGCACTTGTCTTTGTGGAGCGTTAGCCCCTTTTCTTGTAGCCGGCTGAACATCGCTTGGACTCTTCGGATGTGCTCTTCGAGGGTTGGGGCGTGCACGAGGATATCGTCACTCACGTTGAGCACGCCATCTAGGCCTTGGAGCACGTTGTGTACGATATTTTGAAAAACTTCTGCCGCGCTTGAGATGCCGAAGTTCAGCCTGGTGTATCTCCACAGGCCTGCGTGGGTGGAGAAAGTTGTGATAGCGCGCGAGTCCGGGTGGAGAGGGATCTGATGGTATCCTGACCGCAGGTCCATTTTGGAGAACCACTTGGACCCTGCGAGCTCCCCGATGATGTCATCAATGGTCGGTGTCAGATGGCGTTCCCTTTTGATGGCTAGGTTGGGGATGCACATATCTACGCATATTCTCACTGCGTCGGGTTGCTTCGGCTTCTTGGCCACTACTATGGGTGATACCCATGGTGTGGGTCCTGTGATCCGTTCGATGATGCCTGCTTGTTCTAGCATCTTTAACTCAGCTTCGACCTTGGGCCGGAGGTGGAAAGCGATTCGCTTGTGCCGAAGTGCCACTGGGGCGACCGACCGGTTGATGTGAAGCCGGACAGGGGATCCACGTAAGCACCCGATGCCTTCGAACAGTGAGGAATGTTCTGCCACAAGGTGGTCCAGTCCTTGGGCTTGCACTGTTAGGGCAAAATGTATGAGTCCCAGCTCCCTCGCGGTCTTGCAGCCAAGGAGGAATCCCGACCCCTCTTGGGACACGTAGATTTTCGTTTCTAGACTGGTCGAGTCGTGGGACACTGTTGTCCGGAATACTCCACACAGGCGTAGGGGCCGCCGGGTTCCGTAGGCGAACACTTGCACTCTGGTGGGGTGGAGCGCGGGGGCGTCCTCGAGGCTTTGATACACGCTGGCGGCCATGAGGTTTATCGTGGCACCTGTGTCGATGAGGGCCTGGATCGCCTGGCCTTGGACGTGGACGGAGCACATGGGCTCGGTCGAAGACGCTGCTGCTAGGGTGTTGAGCATGTGCACCACGTGGACGGATGCTGCGTCATCTCCGTCGTCGTCCATGTCGCTGCTGGTCGACGTGTCTTGCTGCGGCGCCACCTGTCGCACTCTCCTGGGTGGGCCACTCTGTTTTTTTCTTTGAGATGTTAGACAGACGCTTGCAAAGTGGTTTGCTTTTCCACACGCGCTGCAGATCTTGCCTTGAGCCGGGCAGGCACCTTTGTGGGGGGTGGGGCCTCCGCACCAGATGCAGGACTGGTCCTGGGTGGATTGTCCCTGTTTTGTGCGCCCTTTTCTGGGTGTCTTCGCCTTTTTGTCTATCGGGTGAGACTTGATGGCCCACACGGGCTCCGTCTTGACCGGGACTGGTGACTTTGGTTCCATATGGGCGGCACGGGCCTTTGAGAGTTCTTTGGACCGCCCTAACGCTAGGATGTCGCGCATGGACATGGCGTCTGTCTCGAGCACTCTCTCCCGTAGCTTTAGCGAGGCGCACCCTTGAATGAATTGGGCGCGAATTTCATCTTCCGCGTCGGGGAGGGTGCACATGCTGGCCAGTTTCTTGAGCCGCGCGTAGAAAACATCGACGGACTCCTCGGGTAGCTGGCGCGCTTGGCGCAACAGGAAGCGTTCATAGTCGGCACTGGCAAACGGTTCGAAGTACCTGGTAATAGCATCGCGGAGGGTGGCGTAGGTGTGTGGTGCATCGCCCTCCGTGATGTCTCTGGAGATGTCGTGGATGGCCTCTCCGCCGAGATGTAGCAGCATGGCGCGGCGTGCCCTACCGCAATGTCCGCTGCTATGAAGTAGTTCTCTAGCCGCTCCACCCATTTCTTCCAACGGGTGGCCTGGGATGGGGGAGGGCCCGAGACCTCAAACGGCTCGAGGTGCGGCACGGTGGCCATGAGGGCTGAGGCGTCGCCGGCCGGGAGGCAGTAGGCAGGCCGTGGGCTTCATGGGGGAGGCACCGGGAGGCGGTGCGAGGCAGGCCCGGCGGGCCGATGGTGCTCAGGAGCGCTGGGCAGAGCGCTGCGGATGGGACGCTGAGACGTGGCGTCGCAGAGCACGAGGGGAGGTGGGACGTTGACCACCTCGTCGCCAGTGTAGTGTCCTGGGTTTAGGCCTAGATACAGAACACACAGGACACGTGTTGTATGGTTGGTGGCGGCAAACTACTTGACCACGCCCGGAGCCCCGGGCTTTTTATTGCATAACTCGCGTACGTACGTACACGCTAAGACCAAACCAAACCTCCTTACGCTCCAGGGGTAGAACCGTTAGAAACAGTGGGAGGGGGCGTGTGCGGCAGTGGAACGCTCCACCAGCCTGCGACACTACAATGCCCTAGTTTACTGATTTTAGAACTTCTACCGCCATGATGCCTTCGGGCAAACGTGTGCAATTATAATAAATGAATCAAGTATCTATATGACATAAAAAACATGACACAAGTGATTTCTGTTGAAAAAAAGAATAAAAACACACTAGATGGGATATATATATCGGTGGGCAATGTTACATGTTGCAGAAAGAGTTACTGTCCCCAACACGGCCACGCATCTTACCTAGCATGACTTCTGCCTGACTGCAGCAGGGACCGGGCTGCCCCCTATTAGCAAACTGAATCGAGACGCCATAATCGCGGGACTACACATTACTGACACTGCCTTTTCGTTTGAATTTACCCGAGGCCTGCTGCGCAACACGCCGCTTCCGTCTTCTGTCTTCGGCGGGCGATCTGTGCTGAGGCTGCACAGTATGCTGGGGAGGGCCGAGGGCGAAAACATTGATCATTGGTCCGACTGGGGAACCAAACTTGATGATTTGCCAAGGAGGGACGGGGCAGACTTAATAATTTTTCCAGGCGTCATTGGTAGCACCGTAGCACTACTGTGATTGATTGTAGTGACCTGTAAGCTGAGGCAAGGGACCCAGGCGCCGATTTCTGACAGTGTGTGTGTGTCTCTTAATAGGTCGGGCATCCGCAGGGCCCAATTTGAAATATTTAAAGGACATTCACGTGCAATATCAGCTCTGCGCCGCCACCAGGGAGACCCATGTGAACTCAGTGAGCACTGAGCAGGCAGCAACTAATATCGCTCGTAGACCCGGCCCTGACAAATAAGTGCTGGTGCTAAGCACCGGAAAGCACCGGCACAAATTAAGCACTGGATTAGAAAATATATACCTTTTTGCTTATAACACTGCAAATATGTTTTATAGGACTGCAATTGTTTTTAAAGGAAACGGGGTAATTCCATAAGTAGCTGATAAAGGAATATTAAGGCGAGCAGTGCTACAGTGTCATGGAGGCAAGAACCTCTGTGTAAACCTTTGCAAGTTCAATGCCCATACATAAGCAAGCCCTCCCTCCCTACAGATATGTTCATACGCTAGGAGAGCAGTAGAGACATGTATTTTATCAATTTATATTGCCAGCAATGTAAAAGAAGATTGCACGATTCCACTTCCATGGTTCATGCACATATCGTTTTTTATTAGTATTTAAGATGACATCAATCACAAGTCAATATATACTTTCATAAAGCAAGATTATGCACATAATAGATTAAAAACCAAGACTCAAATGCAAGATTACAGTCGTTTATTAACTATTAGGAGACAGTTTTCAGCAAGCAGACGTTAAAGAATCAGTTTCAGAGATTAAAACCCTCTCTTAAAGAGGAAACAGTTTATGAATTCAAAAAGTATCACCCTTAAAGGTTACAAAAATATATCAATTTGACACGCTT
Organism: Lissotriton vulgaris; assembly: GCF_964263255.1. Lineage (NCBI taxonomy): Eukaryota > Metazoa > Chordata > Amphibia > Caudata > Salamandridae > Lissotriton > Lissotriton vulgaris. Next base: position 61,847 of record NW_028247794.1, on the reverse strand, counting down.
CAGCACGAACATTTTTAACCTACTCTAGATAGAAAAATGGTCGTTTTGTGCAAATCTCACTAACTCGTATGCAGTTCCTCTATTAGAATGTTTTAAAAACAGAGGTCTTAGCTACTTAACTATGGCTTGAAGAGATATTATAGGCAAATTAGCAACCCGTTTTGTACATTATGTCTTATTATTTCAAGAACTTTCACCATTTTTATTGTTAAACGTAACATACTCGCCCAAATCAGCTTTTTTGCTCAGGACATCAGTTCTATCAAAGGTAATTCTTTCCTACTATCTAGTTCAAGTAATGACGTGCATTGGCCTAGGGTATATTAAGTTTAATATGACCTCATACCTCAGTAACATAAATGAAATGTTACATTTTTAATGATTAGCTTATGATTGGTAATAGGTAGCTATTTTACTTGTTCTTGACAAGAGCCATTCCAACTCGATATGCGTGGTCAGCCAAAACAGAACGCATAATATATATGCTGATATGCAGTGGTGGGCTGGTCAGTCGGGCACTCTGCATTGGCAGAAGGGCGGGCTTGAAAGGTCCTATGTGTAGGCCATTTTGGTTTTTTTGTTTACACCATTGCCCACAGGACCAATAAAATAGTTCATACATTAACCCTTACAAGGTGGTCCATCTGGCAGTGCCAGAGTGCCCGCAGACCAGTCCTACACTGCTGGGGCCCTTATTTAATGTAACCCTGAATTTCAGGGTGACAGCTGCAGTTTGTACACCCAAAATGGTTAAACCTAGTACAAAGTAGAGTTTGGGCCACAGTAAACAGGGCCACGGCAGGGATGATTCATATGGCATGCACCGGCCTTCCTGAAGCTCATGAGAGTGAGTTTGTTTTTGACTTTTATTCACAGGGCCACATGCCCTGTGACACCTGTTTTGGGTAGTTGAGGGGTGGAGTGTAAGCCAGCCCTCGGGGAGTGGCTGGCACAACTAACACTAGAACAGTGACCAGACGGTCACTACATCCCTCCCAAACTTCATTAAAACTGGAACAACAAGTCCAACCGACGGAGGGAATAAAACCACAACAGAAAACTCCACAGAGTCCATTTGGCTGTGTTCAGAACAGGACGATGGTACAACTACAGCTAGGATCACTAGTTCTACTTGGCACAGTTCAGTGGTGCACTGCGGATCCTGTCCTCCCTGGACTCCATGCGTCGAAGTTTACAACCAAAGTCAATGTACACAGTTTACTGTGACAGTGCATGTGGAATGATAGTGAAAACAGTGGATGTCACGTTTTCACGAAGACGTCCTGGCTGCAGGAACATCAAGCCACCTATGACAGATGATATCCTGATTATTGTTGCTGAGTCTTCTGCAGATGCAGCAGTGCTTCCAGCTGCAGATCGGTGGAGTAATAAGGTCAAAATGGTCGACCATTTTGACCTTATGATTAGGATAATCTGACTCAAATTTACAGTCTATATTGTCCTTCTCATCTTTTTTAGACAGATGCTCACATTGATCTTCATTAAAGTTTGGTTTGGATCAGTGTCCGCACCTTTTTAAATTTATCACAATCACTATTTTCACTGGTTTTATTCGTATCCAGCTCCACTGCAATTGCAGGTGTCGTAGCACACCAGATAGGTCTTTCACCTACCTGGTGAAAAATACCCAATGATGAAGCATGTCACCCAATAGTTGGGTGAGTGAGGGTATTACAAAAATTTTTTGTTTATTTGTTTCACGTTTCACTTAACTTTAGGCACTCTTGTATTGTTTTGTTTTGACAGTCACTCCTCTGTTGTTGGTTACATTGTCCCTTATAAACATTATTTTCATCAGGGCAGGCCGCGCTCCCTACCGCGACCTGTGGGTGGCGTTGGCACCATTTTTTCTTGATTGCCTCTGCCTGGCTAGGCTGCCATCGGAATCCCTTCATTTTCTGGCAGCAGTTGCTCTTCGTTCATGGGGGCCGCTGGAGCCTCTCCTCACGCTGGCACAGCTTTGCCTGCAACCCAGCCCCTTTCTCCTGCGGGGACTAGAGCAGTGGCAGTAGGCTCGCCTCTCGGAACGTCCTCCTTTAGCCTGTCACACTCCCTCCATGGATAGCCAGCCTCGTGGGGTTGGAGACTCCAGCTGCTGCCCTACTGCAATTCCTTTCTTCACAGATGGGGCTCTTGTGCTGCTCCATGCACTGCCACATCCCCACCCACTTCCTTCAGCCTCACCGGCTGCCAGGTAAGACCTCATAGAGTGTCTCCTCTCCATTTTCCTCTATGCGAAGCAGACTTCTTGCTCATCAGCACTCTTTATTGAAGGCTGATTGTGCTAGCATCCCATTTGCAATGCCAGAATTGGGGCTTCAAGGGCAACCTCCTCTCTTGCTGCAAGCTCTTCTGACAGCCTGGCCTGATACTGGTCATGCTCCTAGGCTCAACTCCCGCCCAGTGACCGAGCACTCCTCCTCCTCGTCCAACATGATGCGGCAGTGGGCCGGCACCTCGACAGTCCAGCACAACTGGCACCCCCCTTTGGGGTCTCTGCAGGCTTTCGGTAGGGTCACTTACACCGGCTCCATCACTTGCCACATCAGTCTCTCCGCTGTCGGGTGCCACCATACACTTGTGGGCACGTCCGATGCGTGGTGGGCTCCAGATCATCTCCCGCCTTTGAGGTCCATGAACCTGATGCGGCATGGCTCTTCCCCACTTGTTCTAAGAAGAATTGCCACAACTCCGCTGTCCATCCTCCACCTTGAGGACTCACCTCATGCCCACCAGCTCTTCTGGCACTTCGCTCAGCGAAGGGGTCACGATAGGCAGAACACCCAGCCAGTTCACCCTCCTTGTTTCTGGGAGCACTCTCAATGCACTGCCACAGGCTCACCTTCCACCTTGGTGTTGGCAGGGGTGCCCTCAACACAGGCAATGCTTTCCCCCTGTTCCATTCACAAGGCGGTAGCACACGTGGGTCCAACCCGCTCTGTACCAATGTAATGTCGTGGGGCCCTCATATACTACTTATGAGGACACAGAGACTGGAATATGGTTACTGGAACTGGCCATGGGCACATGCGCCAGGCCCTTTTATTAGCAGGGTCACATGCCTGTCTGTGACGCCTGTGTTGGATGGGTGTGGGGTGGATTGTAAGCCAGCCCTCAGGCACAACAAACACTAGAACAGTGACCAGCTGGTCACTGCAGCGCTGTGCTGTTATGGTGTACACTCCACAATCCAGTTTGGAATGATGGTGTGGTCACTAGGCAGTTGCTGAAGCGTGCTGGGAGAAGGAGGATGTTTGTACGGGTAGAGCTTAAGAGAAATAAATACTTGCTCAAGGTAATACCGCTAGTCTGTCTCTTACTTTACTAAGTGGCAACGAGTTTCAGCACCACCCATACGAACCTTTATGCTACAATATTTTCGGAATTGAGTTTTGGAATTTTTTCCTGCACCCCTGACCAATTCCTGCCTAGGATTATTGTTAAGCATCTTCAGTGTCCAGAAATGCCTATCACTCCCTCTCAGAGCTGTGAGGAATTTAAATTTATCAAAAGTTATTGGCAATTTATGCCTGCTTGAAGTGGCAATTGGTGGCACAATTTGAACTAGGTGGGCCAGGCGCACTCCCAGAGCTCGTGGGCATTTTGTGACGCGATGTTGAATCTTGTCTGTTCATTATTGCTCCTGCAATGCAATGTTTTGTTGCATTTACTATCGCTGCCGCTGCGTGCCTATGTTGTCTACATATGTATTGGATCTATTCACTTTATGCGGTCTAGTTTATAAGTTCGTTGAGGGGTTTGTTTTGCTGGCACAGTATGTATGAGTCCTACTCCTCACGCTGGAATGTAGGAATGTGGAATGTGAAGGTGAGTTTTCCGGCTGGCAGTTGCTTCCTGGGGCTTGGTGTTGCCAAATGTACAAATAAACTATATTCCTTTTACCGGTGCTGTCTTCTTTTCATTGGTGATGAGCGGCAAAATTAAGAGACCCACAAGTGACAGGGTCAACCCCAAACTACTGTGCTGTGGTATTCTGGAGGCTTGTGCACATCATCCAGAGGATTGTGGACTGTCAGGTTGGGGCCTCTAGGAGTGGTTTGGGCATTTTAAGGCATTTTGTGGCCACATGCAGTTTCCTTATCACAAGCGTGGTGTGCAGTGTCATCATCACGCAAGGTGAACACTCGCTTCGTTCTTCTGGTGAGAGTGCAGTATTGACATCATCATGATCTATGTGCACCGCCATTTTGGATCGGGCTTATCTTACACAAGTTCCTGGTTACTGCCGCGTTGCAATTCTGCATTCTTTGTAAAGAAAATGGTGACAGGCACACCTTGCAAAGTATATCCTGAGGTGCTGTGAATAAGGAAACAACCGGCAAATACAGCCAGTCCAGAGTACGGTCAACAGTGACAGGCACACCTTGTACATTGTTGCATGTAGTGTAATATTGCATGATTTCATGGATAATTCCATATTGGGCCACAGTATTTTGCAGCAACTCGAAAGGAAACTGTTTGGCATCTAAGAGAAGATTTCTCCACCTCCCTCAATTTTATTTGTTCTAGGTACCCCAATATTGAGTTGGGAACGTTGGTATGAGTAATTCGAAGCCTATTTGGAGGCCATTCGTGGGTATATTTTGACGTAAAAATAAAGAGCCTTGTTAATGTAGAAGATGGGTGGTGAAGGCAGGAGTATCCTTAAAACACTGCCTGTAGAAACAGTATACATACATGCGGGCAATGGGAAGGATGGAGATGGTGAGGTTATAGACGACTATGCTTTGGTGGTGCATACACTTAATAAGAGATTTAGCCCCAAGAAGAATGTGATGTTAGAACGGCACACATTCTTGCAGCATTGCCAGGTCCATGGAAAACCTACCATTTTTTCATTTTTGATAACTTTATTGCGGTCATAGGCCATAAAAGCGCAGATAAAATATGTACATACACAGGATAAAATACATAAATAATTAAGAATACAAGGTTAAAAAGTTATTAAACAGTAGGTTATCAAAAGAAAAGTAACAAACATCACAGTTAATCACAATTTATCGCAATTCATTGAAGTAAGCCTTCTGCGCCACATGCCATGTAAAAACCGGGAAACCGCAAACACAATAAGAGGGGAGGTCTCATATCTTAAAATTCTAGAAGCTTGCAAACATTGCCTTAGGCCAAGACTTCTGCATAACGGTGCCAACCAGCATCTTCGTATTATATATAGGCTGGGCAGAAAAATAAAACGTGAACGATATCCTCTTTGGTATTGTTGCAGATTGGGCAAATTCCCTCCTCTTGTCCATCCCATTTACAAGTAAATGCCCCAATAGGTAGACAACCATGTCTTAATTGTGTATAAAGTTTTCTTGCAAGGGGAGGATGTATTAAGTCCAAAAACTCCTTCCTCTTGGACACGAGTTTTACCTGCAAAAATTCTGTGGACAGTCTGCCCACAGTTGTCGAGCTATGCAGCAGACTTAAGTTGTAATGTCTCAAGAAGGCCAAGAGCTCCGTTCTCTTGACTTCCAGGCAGCTCACCTCAGGGGTCTCCCATAATTGGGGCATACCAATTTGATGTACAAGGGCTTTAATATGGGCTAGCCAGGGGATGTTCTTATTCTTCAACTGCCCCCAAACTGCAGTGAATTCAGCTCTATAGTCCTCAAGTTCAGGTACTGTCCAAAGCCTTCCCCAATACAGGAGAGGTCGAGCAGCTAGCAGTTCTGAGATGGACTCTAAACCTAGATCTAGTCTCAGGGGTGTGAGTGGGGTGCTCTGGGGGAGGCCTACCAAATTCCTCATAAAGGCCTGCTCCACCTTAAGAAGGCTTAGTGTACTCTTATGACCCCAGAGTTAAGCACCTTACATCACAGCTGGTCTAGCTTTTGCCCCATAAACCTCAAGGGCTGGGGCAACTGGCTTAAACAGGGTTGTTCTCTGGAACTTGCCAATGCCCCCTACGATCTGCGACAACCTCAGAGCAGATTTGGATACCTGTGGGCCCCAACTGAAATCTTCAGTCAGGGTGACGCCCAGGAATACAAAGTTTTTCACCCTTTCCAGCGGGACACCATTTAATACAGGGTTAGGGCCAGTGCGCTTCAGGGGGTGAAAGATCATGAACTTCGTCTTTGCTAGATTTATCTCCAATCCCCTCGAAGCGCAGAATGATACAAAACCGGCCAGAACCCTCTGGATACCTGATGATGTTCGAGACAACAACAAGGTGTCGTCTGCGAACATCAGAGCAGGCACCCGACCAGTGGCCAACCATGGAGCATCACTGTCCCTGGCATTGTCCAGTTCACCCACAAGGCCATTTATATAAAGACTAAAGAGCGTGGGAGCCAGGGCACAGCCCTGGCATACGCCTCTGGTCACGGGGAAGTGAGTTGATAATTCCCGGTTCTTCCCGCATCTCACCCGGGCGTAGTTCCCTGCATGGAAACGCTTCAAGACGCTTAATAGATAGGGCGGGAGGTCTAGTTCTTTCAGGACCCTCCATAAACAAGGTTGAAAGCGGCCCGCAGGTCTACGAAGACAAGGTAGAGGCTGCCACCCTCTACTCTTGCTGTCTTCCAAAAAAGGACCTGCAGCCTAAAAATTTGATCCAGGGTCGAGATTCCAGCTCTAAAGCCGGCCTGAAGGGTAGTCAATACTTTATGCACCTCCATCCACCCCAGCTGTCTATCCAGGAGGACTCGGCACATTAGCTTCTGTGAGGTATCCAAGAGACTAATCGGCCGATAATTTGATGGCACTAAAGGGCAGCCCTTCTTAAAGATTGGGACAATCTCGGCCCCTGCCCAGGTGTCCGGTAACTTAGCTCCCCAAAGGACCTCATTAAATAAAGCAGCCAAATACGGCGCCCAGATTTTTGCCTGGTAGCGGAAGAGATCTCCAGGTATTCTGTCAAGGCCTGGGGCTTTGTTAGGTAGCTGTCTAATGATTGCCAATTCCACCTCTTTAACTGAGATACTCTCACTATCTCCAGGGCCCACCCTGACACTGGCATCCCACTGGTCTATCGGATAGCCCGAGTCCGAGGCCCCCCGCAGTCGATACTCATGCGGGAGGTCTGGGGCTCGGGGCATCCGGAGGGTATCAACTGGCACCAATTTCTCTGCCCCATTTAGATGTTCGCTAGTGTTGGTCTCAGGGCTAGTATAAAGCGCAGCAAAGTGCGCCTCCCAAACTGACGGAGCAATGTTTGGTAGGAGAGCCTCCCCTCCCTCTTTCACACCAGAGTTGACTATTACCCAGAATATTTTGGCATCTTTTGCCAGGAGGGCACCTCTCAGTTCTTCCCACCTGGCTTCTTCCCACTCCCTCTTACCCCTAGTGAGCTACTTTTTATACAGCAGAACCTACCAATTATTTTGTAGCTGTGTAAGCACTGTGGGGCAGATTTATGTTGCCTGACGCATCTCTGCAAATCGGCATAGATGCGCTAGGAAAGATACGGCACGCAAGTTTATCCTTGCGCCACCCATGATGCACCGCATTTACAATGCGGCGCACCATGGCGCAGGAATAAACAGATGCGTGTCGCATCTAGGGCGTGAAGTTGGCGCAGTGCTGAAGTTGAGTTGTGTGTGGCACGCAACTCCAGCACTATTCCAACTTGCCCTATCTCTAGCGTGGTGCGTCAAGCCTTACGCCTGCTTCAAGCAGGCGCAGGGTTTTGACGCATCAGCGTTGGAAAAATGACTCAGTGAAATCTTGTAGATTTCACTGAGTCACTTTTCAGGGGCGTTTCTGCGACGGAACACCCCCCCCCCTGCGTGGAAATGCCCACATGAAACCTGACGCAGGTTTCATGTGGCGCAGGACCTTACACCCTGACGCATCTCCATAGATGTGTCACGATGTAAGTATGTCGCAACGTGGAGCGGGGTTTACTCCGCCGCTGCATCACAGAAGTGACGCAACAGCTGCGCAAAAGTGCCACAAGTCCGATATAAATCTGCCCCTGTGTCTTTAACGTGTGACTATCGGAACCTTAAGGGTGAGATTATAAGGGACCAACTAACTAAAAAAACTAACAATAAAAACATTTAGAAAAGATTGTTGTCAACTGAGGATCCAAGTCTAGAAGTGGTGTTAACCATCGCAAGGAAAATTGAGCACTCTCAGCATTGTATGAGGACAATGGGTAGAAGTGTGTCAACACACGAAGTTAACTGAGTGACAAAAAATGTGGATAAGGAAAATGTTAAACTTTTGGACAAAACACGTATAAGCAGTGCCTGGGCAAATGTCTAAACATCTCGAGAACATGTTGATGTATTGTGTTTCCGATGCAGAAGTCGAATGCATGTGAGCACTGCCAAGCATTGCCTAGCTACATATGTGACATGTTTCAAATGTGGCAAACAAGGCCATTTTGCGAGAGTGTGTAAATGGTTCAAGGGTCAGAAGGGACAGGTTGGCATTATGGTTAAATCTATTGAAAATGGAAGTGCATCTGAAGAGGTCGATAGTTTGATACTAATGTCGTCTTCATCATCACTTCATATTGAAAATGTAGTGTCAGTCGTGCATCATGGGGCTAGAAGGAAACCTTTGATTTGTGATATTGTTATAAATGATGTCAAAGTAACAGCAATGGCTGATTCAGGTTTCCCATTCACATTGATGGGAGAGTCTAATTTTGCTAGATTGAGTGTTCCATGTTTAAGCGAGTTGCATGTCAAAATGTTTGCGTATGGTGGAAAAAAGGCGGATGTGGTAGGCCAATTTAAAGCTACTTTGTGATTTGACAACCAAATGACCTGGGGTACTGTGTTTGTAGCCAAGGGTGGTTTTGATTTATTGGGATGGAATAAGCAGGGAAATGTGGACATATTTCAGGTTCAAAATCATATAGAATTAGTTCTATATAGATAACGTTTATTGGAAATATGCAGCAACGTGGTGTGTAGTTTGAATGAGTGTAAATGGCTAACCAAGTATCCTGGTGTTTTTACAGATGTACTTCTTCAAACACAGCATTATCTTAAAGAATAATGCAGTACCCAAGTCAAACAAGGTGAGGCGTGCTCCTCTTAGTATCAGGAGTGAACACAAGTCAGAATTAGATAAATTGTGCAAATTGGCCATCATTGAACCAATTGAAGGGTCAGAATGGTTGGCCACAGTTGTTTTAGCGCACAAATCCGACAAAACTTTCAGATTATGTGTGAACCTGCATGACTTGCATTCTACCATATGGGTCGATTTGCAACCCATCCCTAATATTAACAAATAATTGCCCACATTAAAGGTTGCTGCAATATTTACGACATTGTTGGCGGCTTACCACAAGGTGGAGTTGAGAGAGGAGTCGAGACATCTGACTTACTTTGTAACTTTTAGGGTTAAATCTTTTTATTAGAATTTATAAACAATCAAATAATGCTACATTAAGAATGCGTTTTATCATGGGCTACTTTTAGCTCTGTTCTCATAGCATTTACACAACATCAAAAGAAATAACACATTGTCCGACCCCTCCCTACATTTACTGTAAAGTCTACGATTCTCATTGTTTAGAGTTGTGATGCATCCTGTTGGTCAGTGTCCGGAGCAGTAGAGGCAACAGCCTCAGGCAAGCGTCATAACCGTAAGTACTTAGGGCAGGTGAGTTCACAGAATTCAGGTGTAAGTAATGACAAGAACGGCTGCCACAGCTCCCCAAACATCGACCCTTTCCCATACAACATGAGGTATATTTTCTTCATCCCTAATACGTGCCACAGGCGTTGGAACCAACCCGTGTGGGTGGGAATCCGGGGAGACCACCAGTGGATCAGGATGTTTGAATAGCTGTTCCCAGAGCAATCCCAATATGATGCCCTCTCCTGGACTGTAGGGGATACATTAATGGGTTTGGCACCCCCAAGAGCACGTGGTCTGAAAATCTAGGCAGCTGGGCATCTAAGTGTCTGTCAATCTCGTCCTGTATCTGAGACCAATACTCTTGTAGGTGTTTGCATTCCCACAGGTTGTGTACCAATGTGCCCTGCTCTCCTCAGCCCCGCCAACAGTCTGCTCTTTGTTTGGGATCAACGCTGTGTATTTGCACTGGGGTATATTACCAATAACTTACCACCTTCGTCAAAGTTTCGGTCAACCCCATATTGCCCGCTGTGTGCCTCGCCTTGTGATACACTCCCTCCCACACCGCCCTAAGTCTCTCTCCCAGCGGGCACGACTTGTGTTATATGAGTGTTTATGTCGTGTGTTTAACATCATGTAGAGGTCGGAGATTAGCTTCTTGTCCGAGGTCCTAGTTACTTTTCGTATTGGGTAAGGTGTCTCTGCACATGTGACCTATTACATAGTTGTAATGCCCAATGCCAGAGTTGTAGATAGCGTAGGCTTTCTGACTCAGGTATCCCATAGTCAGATTTGACCTATGGGAAAGAGAGCACACCCTATACATCAAATAGGTGCCCTAAGGCACAGCACTCCGAGGAACGCCAGTGCGCAAAAGCAGTCTCGCCTATCCCTGGTCCGAATTCTGGGTTATCGAAGAGCACGTGGGGAGGTTATGTCTGGTGCTGGTTTGGTATCAGGACGCTAGTGTTGTGCGTGTTATGTGGGATGCATACAGATATGGAGGCCTATGGGTTTTTTTAAGAAAGGGGATTTTTTGAAAAGATATGCCTGCCACCACCCGATCTTGAAAAAGCCAATGCTTCTCAGATTTGGTGCGGTTCCATTCCACTTGATGTCACAGTTCTACTGCATAGTAATAAAGCTGGAGGTCAGGGATCCTCAGGTTTCCTTTGCCAGGCGGCAGTAAGCCTATAGTTTTCTTCATGCTGGGTTTGCGGCTTTGCCAAATTAAGCGCAAACGTCCATCTGAATCTGATGGAGACCAGAGGGGTGGGTCGCAGGGGAAGTGTTTGAAACATATACAACATTTTGGGGTGAATCGTCATTTTAATTGTGGATATTCCCCCTAGCCATGAAATAATATAGTATTTCCACCTTTGCATATCTAAGCGAATCTGAGTATGCATTTGCGATAATTAACTGTAACTGTAGCCTGTAATGTGGATGCCAATTGGATGCCCAAATATGGGACTGTACTGCTCGCACACTGTATGGGGTGTTGGGTCTGCAGATCCTTTAAAACCTGGGATGTATGGAGAGATTAAGTATGACAGATTTCTCTTAGTTTACCTACAATCATGAGACCTTCGTAAAGGAGTCCAGCTCCGCGAGAAAGGGTCCTAGTGCGGTGACTGGATTGGCCAATGCCACCAATATATCATCCACATAAAGGCTAATAGTATGTATATGCCCTCCGAATGGGACCGCAGATATATGTGGGTGCAATCTCACTCTCTGCGCCATGGGTTTCATATACAAATCAAAGAGCAGGGGCGAAAGAAGACACCCCAGTCATGTTCCTCTACCTATAGGGAAGGGAGTCGATGTGTGCCCATTAATTCTGAGAGTCACTGTGGAGAACCGGTAGCAGTTTAAGATTTGTGTCCTCATTTTCGCCCTTTGGCCAAAAAGCGAGAGTACTTGTTCAAGGAATGGCCAATGGACCCTATCAAAAGCCTTCTCTGCATCTATGGTCAGGAGCATATACTCTCCTAAGGTCCTCGGGCCTTGTCAATGACGTGCAAGACACGCTTGATTTGTACCTGGTTTGTCGCTGGGGGATAAAACCCGCCTGGTCGGGTTTGATCAGGCCGGGCATGTATGTGCTAAGTCTATGAGCTAACATCCCTGTGTATACCTTTAAGTCTTTGTTCAGGAGGGAGATAGGGCGATATGAGCCACAACTGGATTTGTCTTTCCCCAGCTTAGGGATGATGTTCTAACCGACTTTTTCGGCCCTTTCTTGAGGGAAGGTGATTGGAGGTGACTTTAGTCTGCTATCATTCTAATAGAGGGATTAGAACCGTAACTAGATCCTATTCACAAGGCGTTTTGACATCCTCCCGTACCCTTTTCCTTAGATCAGGGCTTATAAATCTATGTTAAGGGATAGATTCATTAGTATTAGTGATAATCCGTCCTTTTGTAAGAGTGTTAGTATATTTTCCATGGAGATATGCTTATTTCGGGCCTTGTAGGCCTCAAACGGGAGAGACTCCATCTTTCTTTCTGCCCCGGCAGCTTGAGACGCTTCTAGGTCAAATGTAATGTTTTTGTCAGGATCCGACCTGTGCCTACCCAGTGATAGTGGAACTACAATTCCCAGAAAGCTCAGCGAGCACCGAGTCGGGATGAGAACATAAAAACCCGTGAGAACCGGAGTGCGGTGCACGTAATTTTGTCTTTTCGGAGATCAGAGTTGAGAGCTTCAGGGATTATTCTGGATTACTAGTGCTCCATAGTGTGTTACCGTAACCCGCGGCTGCGGGGTTACCTATTCTGGGACTTTGGATTTACCCGAACCGAGAGACGCAGGATTGCACCCTCTCGCGATATTCGGGAACTTTTGTTTGGACACGTTTCTTTTGTGCATTCGGGGAGACGTTGGATTTCACCCTCCCGAGTGCGACACTGCTTTGGGTTTATTATTTTGTTCACTGGTGTTGGGAGTTTGTGGTTCTTGAGAGAGACGCGGGATTTGCACCCTCTCTATTTGACCAGAGGTTGATCGGTTCTGGAACCCGTTTGAATCCGTTACCGTGAGAGACGCAGGATTGCACCCTCTCTAATTGACAAGAGGTAATGGTAGGTTTCGGAGGAACATTTCTTCGGATCCAGTACTGGTAAGAGATGTCAACATGCTAGGGTGTAGGCAGAACATACTATCCGTATTTTCTGGTGAAGAGTGTACTCAGTATTAAACCAGAACCATCGAACATTTTCCTCTCTTGGTTTCCGTGGGAATTGTGGCATTGGTATCCATAACCTTTAAGCCTGAGTAGAACCTTTTAAAGCAAGGGACTGGGAACTAACAAGTAGGTATAGGACACCACATCAAGCTTTGTATTCAGCGTAGCGGGGGGAGAAGTGTATATAACCTGTGTGCGTGTTTTTGTGTTTTGCAGAAAGCGTATTTGTGGAGAGACAATATCTCACAGGTAGAAGAGAGAGGTCCTGAGACGCATCAGGTAGGAAAGAAGCGAGAGGAGAGGAGAGTTCATAGGAAATAGGAAGCATAGGACTCTCGTCTTACTGTGTGTTCTTTGTATCCTTACAGAGACCGCATCTACCCTCGTTTCCAGTCCCGGACCAGTTATCCCTCGCCTGCTTACTATCGTGCTCTGTCAGATATTCTTTCCGGAGCACGGAGGAAGCTGGAGGTGGAACCCAAATAGCATCAATCGATCCAGAGGAGTCGTTGGACCGTGACAGAATTACGTGCCCACGAAATAACCTCCTCTTGATCGAGTAGTGATGGCTACCTTGGAAGATGTAATGGCGGCCTTGTTGCTGGTACAACAAGAACTAGCCACTTCAAGAGCAGAAGCAGCTGCTCTAAAGGAACAGGTAGAGAGACAAGGCAGGAATCCCTTTAATGCTTCTGCAGGTGTGCAGCAGGTTCAGGTCACCGTCCCTCAGCCTATTCCGTTGGCCAGTCCCGAGAGATATTCGGGGAGTCCTACATCTGTCCAAAATTTCTTGACGCAAATCACGCTACATTTCGCATGTCGCCCTGCGTCGTTCCCCACTAATATGTCAAGAGTAGCCTTTGCTATCTCGTATTTGACAGGTGATGCGGCGAATTGGGCAGGGCCGTTAGTGAAAAATGATGACCCTCTCCTATCGGATAGGGGGGCTTTTCGGAGAGAATTCGAAAGGGTATTCGATAGAAGAGCCACGACCCTAAGTGCAGACACGGATATCCTGGATTTGAAACAAGGGCGGAGTGATTTAATCACGTACATGACAGCCTTCAACCGTCTGGTAGCAGAAACAGCTTGGCCAGAGGAGAAGAGAAAGGCCTTATATTATCATGGTCTTTCCGACGAGTTGAAGGATGTTCTGGCGCAAATCGATCCGCAACCTGTTACTTGTACCGATCTTATTAACCTGACGCTGAGGCTTGACCATCGTCGAGCGGACCGTGTGGGTGAACGGAGACGTGGGTATCAACCCCTTGGGGGTCAGAAGAAAGTTGAAGGTGGGATACCCCCAGAGAAGAGTGGTGGAGCCGAACCTATGGAGTTGGGGGCGGTTAGGGCTCCTTTATCGAGAGCAGAAAGAGAGAGCCGCCGTACCTTGGGCCTCTGCATGTATTGCGGAAAAAAGGGCCATTACGTTAAGGATTGTATGGTAAAACCCAAGAAAGGCCGTCCGTATTCGATGGGAAGGACCCAAGCTGTTCCAGCGGTAAAGGGGGATTCAGAGAGTGCATCCTTGGTGTTGGAGGAAAACCCTGAGGAGCAAGAGTGGCGGTTGCCATCGCTGGCGGGGGGTTCCGCCACAACCACGGAAGCGCACATCGTTCTATCTATGTTGTTGCGGGTGCGAGGAACTCTATACCCAGTACATAGTATGGTAGACTCGGGAGCCACGGGTAACTTCATAGACGAAGGGTTGGTAGCACGTTTGGGGTTGGTGAGAGTGGCGATGCAGAAACCAGAGAGAGTGCTGGCAGTAGATGGCACGCCGCTGAAGTCCGGCCCTATCATTGAACACACTGAGGAAGTAGAACTGCACCTCCCGGGAGATCCTATGGAGCATGTAGAAACCATTATCCTGAATATTATCGAAGCACCTCAATATGAGGTTATCCTAGGTATGCCTTGGTTAGGTCTGCACAATCCTACTATGGATTGGAAACGGAAAACCATCAGCTTTCAGTCGACAGAATGCCAAACAACCTGCATGAGAGAAAAGGTCCATCATCTCCTTGCTCTATCACAAGGGTATCAAGTAGCGACAGCGGTTGAGAAAGATGTTAGCCTCCCCGCCGAGTACGAAGAGTATAGTGAGGTGTTTAGTGAAACCAAGGCTGCGTCCTTACCGCCTCACAGAGAATACGACTGTCGTATTGATCTGGTGGAAGGAGCAGCGATACCCTCCTGTAGAGTATACGCACTTTCAGAGCCTGAAACCAAACACCTGCAGGAGTATTTGAGGGAGTTTTGTGCCATGGGGTTTATTCGGCCATCACGATCCCCGGCGGCCTCACCTCTGTTTTTCATAGCCAAAGCTAACGGGGATCTACGTACCTGTATTGATTACCGCCTGTTAAATAGACAGACCATTAAGAACCGGTATCCGTTACCACTCATCCCCGTACTGTTGGACCAAGTAAGGGAGGCCACAATTTACACTCGGTTGGACCTCCGGGGTGCGTACCATCTGGTGAGGATCCGCAGTGGGGATGAGTGGAAAACGGCCTTTAAGACTCGATACGGGCTATTCGAGTACTTAGTAATGCCGTTCGGGCTTTGCAATGCCCCTGCGGCGTTTCAATACTTTTTAAATGACGTGTTGAAGGATTACATAGACCAGTTTGTCATCGTATACATCGACGACATCTTGGTGTATTCAAGGTCTATTCCTCAACATGCTAGTCACGTCATTTTGGTTCTGAAGAAATTACTGGACAACAGCTTGTATTGCAAGCTTAGCAAGTGCGAGTTCGGAGTGGAGGAGGTGGAGTTTCTGGGTGTTATCTTGAGCCCCTTGGGTTTCCGCATGGCAGATCGTAAGGTGGAGGCAGTTCAGCAGTGGCCAACTCCCAAGAGTGTGAAGGAAGTGCAGTGTTTCTTGGGGTTTTCCAACTACTACCGAAGATTCATTGCACAGTTCTCAGCAGTGGCGGCTCCGATTACTCGATTGCTGAGAAAGGGAACGACATTTGAGTGGACGAATGAGGCGGACGTGGCTTTCAATATATTGAAAGAAGCGTTCTGTACGGCTCCCATTTTGAAACATCCTCAAATGGACGTTCCGTTCGTGGTAGAGGCGGATGCCTCGGATGCCGCGGTCGGAGCTATCCTCTCACAAAGGGACAAGCACACTGGACAATTGCACCCGGTTGCTTTTCTATCGAAAAAGCTGTCATCCGCTGAGGCCAATTATACCGTGGCGGAGAAGGAATTGTTCGCCATAAAGAAGGCCTTCATGGAGTGGAGGCATTATTTGTGGGGTGCGAGACATTCCATCACGGTGTATTCGGATCACCGGAATCTGGTCTACATGAAAACAGCTCGCCATCTATCACAGAGACAGATGAGATGGATGTTGTTTTTTGCGGGTTTTGACTTTGTGGTCACGTTCCGTCCCGGGGCGGACAATAAGAAGGCTGACTCCCTGTCAAGGCAGACAGAAAAAGAAACATCAATACAAAAAGCACAGGCCATCATACCCGCAGAGAAAGTGTTGTGTGCGAATGCGATAGAACAGTTCGTGTCTCAAGTGGTAAAGCAGAAAAGCACACAACAGTGGTCTACTTGGGCGACTCAGAATACCAATCGAGCTTTGAAACATGGGGTGCCCTTATGTAACGGAAAGCTATACTTGCCCACGCATTCCCTCAGGTTACAAGCCTTTAATTGGTGTCATAATGCTGTTTTGGCAGGCCATACAGGGATAAAGAAGACCCTTCTCCTGATACAACGCCATTTCTGGTGGGAAGGGATGGGTAAAGATGTGGAGAACTGGGTAGGACAGTGCGAGGTGTGTGCCAGGGCGAAGGGGGAGCATTGTAGGGCGAAAGGGAAACTCATGCCACTTCCAACTCCTTCCCATCCCTGGCATACCATCAGCGTAGACTTCATAGTGGGGCTGCCAACAGATCAACAGTGCAACGCCATATTAGTGGTAGTAGATAGCCTTACAAAAATGGCGCATTTCATACCATGCCACAATCTCCCAACAGCCAAACAAACAGCACAGCTACTTTTGACGCAGGTGGTGCGTCTGCACGGGATTCCTCGAGTCATTATATCTGACAGAGGGCCCCAATTCATCGCCCGGTTCTGGCACATGTGGTGCACAGCCCTACAGGTGGAAGATGCATTGTCCACCAGCTTCCATCCTCAATCTGATGGTCAGACGGAGAGGATGAATCAAACGCTCAAGAAATATCTGAGGTGTTATGCAAAGGAAGCGGAAAAATCATGGGTCTCTATGTTGTGGCTCGCGGAACTGTCTTATAATAACACCTGGCACAGTTCCATCCAGGAAACACCATTCAGGGCCAACAACGGGTTTCATGCTAAGACCTTGCCCATTGTGATACCGGGTGAAGTGCAGAATCATCCCTCTGTGGCGGCCCATGTGGAGGAGTTGGTCAAACTCCACAAAGTCATCCGAACCACCTTGAAAAGATCGAAATCAACTTATAAGGCTTGGGCGGACCAACATAGGCAGGATGGGCCAGAATACAAAGTCGGGGACAGAGTATGGCTCTCGACTAAGAATATCCGGTTCTGCTATCACAGTGTGTTCCATCCTCGCTTCATTGGGCCCTATACTGTACTTCGGAAGGTCAATCGGGTGGCGTTCAAACTCAAACTTCCGGGGCATTTAAGAATACATCCAGTATTCCATTGCAGCTTGTTGAAACCCGCTGGGAAGGCGAAAATGTCAGCGGCTCCTCCGGTGTTGAGGGATGAGCAGTTGGAGTACGAGGTCCGGAGGATTCTGGACTCGAGATTCCGCCAGGGCAAGCTGTGGTTTCTCATTTCATGGAAGGGGTACCAACCTGAGGATGATTCATGGGAACCAAGTACGGCGGTTCATGCTCCGAGAGCAGTTCGTGCTTTCTATCGCAAACACCCGGAGAAGCCGGGCGCTAGGAGGCGCGGTGGAGGGGGGCATACTGTCAGGATCCGACCTGTGCCTACCCAGTGATAGTGGAACTACAATTCCCAGAAAGCTCAGCGAGCACCGAGTCGGGATGAGAACATAAAAACCCGTGAGAACCGGAGTGCGGTGCACGTAATTTTGTCTTTTCGGAGATCAGAGTTGAGAGCTTCAGGGATTATTCTGGATTACTAGTGCTCCATAGTGTGTTACCGTAACCCGCGGCTGCGGGGTTACCTATTCTGGGACTTTGGATTTACCCGAACCGAGAGACGCAGGATTGCACCCTCTCGCGATATTCGGGAACTTTTGTTTGGACACGTTTCTTTTGTGCATTCGGGGAGACGTTGGATTTCACCCTCCCGAGTGCGACACTGCTTTGGGTTTATTATTTTGTTCACTGGTGTTGGGAGTTTGTGGTTCTTGAGAGAGACGCGGGATTTGCACCCTCTCTATTTGACCAGAGGTTGATCGGTTCTGGAACCCGTTTGAATCCGTTACCGTGAGAGACGCAGGATTGCACCCTCTCTAATTGACAAGAGGTAATGGTAGGTTTCGGAGGAACATTTCTTCGGATCCAGTACTGGTAAGAGATGTCAACATGCTAGGGTGTAGGCAGAACATACTATCCGTATTTTCTGGTGAAGAGTGTACTCAGTATTAAACCAGAACCATCGAACATTTTCCTCTCTTGGTTTCCGTGGGAATTGTGGCATTGGTATCCATAACCTTTAAGCCTGAGTAGAACCTTTTAAAGCAAGGGACTGGGAACTAACAAGTAGGTATAGGACACCACATCAAGCTTTGTATTCAGCGTAGCGGGGGGAGAAGTGTATATAACCTGTGTGCGTGTTTTTGTGTTTTGCAGAAAGCGTATTTGTGGAGAGACAATATCTCACAGGTAGAAGAGAGAGGTCCTGAGACGCATCAGGTAGGAAAGAAGCGAGAGGAGAGGAGAGTTCATAGGAAATAGGAAGCATAGGACTCTCGTCTTACTGTGTGTTCTTTGTATCCTTACAGAGACCGCATCTACCCTCGTTTCCAGTCCCGGACCAGTTATCCCTCGCCTGCTTACTATCGTGCTCTGTCAGATATTCTTTCCGGAGCACGGAGGAAGCTGGAGGTGGAACCCAAATAGCATCAATCGATCCAGAGGAGTCGTTGGACCGTGACAGTTTTAGTTATGAGGTGTTGTTCGCTTGGAGAGAACCTGCTCAGGCTGGCCCTTATCGAAAGACTGTATTTTTCTCCATGCCGAAGACATAACATCAGGCCGGCCGGCTGAGAACGTGTCCTTGGTACGGGGAGGTACAAGAATTTGGTGGGCGGCAGGTTACTGGCCGTAACTTTCCATGAAGGGACAAGCTTCCATATTAGCGAAAGCACGAGGCAGTGAATCAGTCAGTTGGTAGGCGGAAGCTAGTTGTTAGCATCAATGCAATTAATTATTCCAAGGCAGACAGTCGCCATTTTGAAGTCCGAGGAAGACAGAGAAGCTGATACTCTCTTAGAAAGATTGAAGTTATTTTAGTTGGAACAGCTGGCGAGCTTTGACATTAAGATCAGAGCATACAAAGTGAAGCGGTTAGTTGAGGGAACGAATAGCAGAGTGGTAGAAACTGAGTTATAAGATAGAAGCCGAGAAGTGAAGACAGTCCGTGATTGAGAGGAGAGAGGAGTAAAGCAGAACAGCTAGAGAGAAAGCAGCTGATGAGAGGAAGGTTCCAGTGACTTGGAGGGAAGCAGAGGAGACAGAGCATAGCGGTGCAGACGTGTATCCGTGACTGCAGAGGTGTGACCCTAAGACGAGCCAAGGCACAGACGAGAAGGGAACCCAGATGACTGCTGAGTCCAGACTTCATATTAATAAGGTGACGTCGACCCTTTCTTATTAGCGTGCACGCTTTCTAATCTTTCACTTTCCTTTTCAGGCTATATGTTATAGTATAGTATTATATTATATTTGATGTTAATAATAAATAAAGATACCCCAGTTCTTAGTGAACCAGTATGTGGACATACTTCATTCTTATATAGTAAAGTTAGCCTTTCTTCTAGTCAGGTGCTGTTGCATGAACGGATTCTACCCCCCGATCAGGTAAATGGTAACTGAATAATGAGGGAGAGAGGAGCCCTTGAAATAGAGAATAAGTTGTACACCGTGTAATTCGGCCATTCTTGTGTGATCCATAATATTGTAGTATTGTACCTCTAGTGAATAGTGAGAGATTCCCCTGACATGAAGAGCTAATGGTATTCATAGGAAAGTGATCGTCGTTGTAAGGTGGCGTTAATGAGAGCATCAGGGGGGATACTGATGTTTATACCCACAGGATTGTGGCTTGGATGAAAAATAGAGAGAGCATCAGGGGGGATACTGATGTTTATACCCACAGGATTGTGGCTTGTAGGAAGAAGAGAGCAGCAGGGGGGACACTGGTGTGGATCTAATGAGAGCACTGGTTGTGGTCAGTGTGTAATGGTAAGTAATCAGAACTGCCCTAGGGTAGATTAGTCTGGGTCCGTGTGGCCGCGAGACTATAGTGTATAAGTGAGGTATTGTAAAAGATCCAAGCATGTATATTGCTAATTCCCCATCCTTGGGTAGGAAACATAGATACCTGTTGTAAATAGGTCCTAAGGAGGGAGGTGGTTACGTTTGGGCTGGGTCAGTGGGGCTCTGGTGAGCTGATCCTATCTGGTCCGAAAATCCGGTCGTTACAGATGACTACAACAGCGGCATCTATCATTGAAGGCGGGATTGCTCCTGGTGCTGAAAATGTATTGAAAAGCCGAGTTAATAGAGGCACTAATACCAGGCAGATCGTTTTATAGAAGGCCACTGTATAGCCATCCGGTCCAGGAGATTTTGCCAATTTGAGTCACAAGATTGCTGCTGTAACCTCTACACAAATATCTTTCTCCAGTTGTTCAGCTTGGGCTAAAGTTAGAGCGGTGGGTTGCACCTCTGCTAAATAAGTGTCACAGTCTGTGCTGTCCAGAATCTGACCTGAGTAGAGGTGGGCGTAGAAATCCCAAAAGTTCTTAACTATTGCTGCATTGTCCGATACCAGCTTCCCGGATGAGTCTCGCACCTCCTGAACACCTTGTAACTGTCTGCCCTCACGTAACCTATGTGCCAGTAGGCACCCGCATCTGTCCCCTCCGAAGTAGAAGGAGTGGCGCAGTTGCAGGGCTGAGTACTCTGCTCGGTCTTGGTCACTGGCTGCTAATTGTGTTCGAACCGCTCCAAGATGGCGCCAGATTGTAGTTACCCCCATCCTCTAGTGCATTTGCTCCAACTTCTGTATCTTCTGTGATAAATTGTCTCTTCTCTTTCTACGGCATGCATTGTCTGCATCCAAAATTGCAACGAGCTCAGCTGTAATCACTGCTTTGAGAGCCTCCCAAAGTGTTTATGTGGATGTGTCTGTAATATCATGGTAAAGGAGGTAGTCATCTATGATGCACTGGATTTGTGCAACTGTATCCGGGCGCTTTATGAGTGTGTCCCTAAGATGCCATTGCCAAGCAGGGCGGTGTATAGGAGGAAGCGACAGTGTGACCATGACCGGTGCGTGGTCTGATAGTGACGCAACCAGAATTTCAACCTCTGAGGTGGGATCATAATTTGCCCTAGAGCCTATTAGACAGTCAAGGCTGGCGTAAGTTTTGTGAGTGTTTGAATATCCTCTAAGTTGGGGGTGTCGGAATCCCCACAAGTCTATAAGGCCCAGCTTCCTCATCCTATCTAATCCTTCTACCGGGAGGGCTCCCGTCAGCCCGAACCGTTGAGCCGATCTATCAAGAGTATTATCAAGTACTAAGTTGAGGCCCCCCAGGAGTATTTTACATTCATTCATGGCTGTAGCCTCAGTCAGGGCCTCCTGTAAAATTCTCTCTTTTACCCTAGTTTGGTGAGTAAAGCGACTCAATTATCAACGATTGGCTCCCAATTGTAAACTGGTAGGATAACAGCCTTCCTCAAATTTCTGTCTCTATTTCAACCACCCTGCCTTGAAAGGTCCGGGACACCAGTATAGCCACCCCTGCAGTTTTGGTAGGGCAAGACCAGAAAAGCTGCGTGGGAAACATGCAGGCCTTAAGCCTATAGCAGTCACGGACAAGTAGATGTGTCTCTTCTAAGAGACAGATATCTGCTTTGGTGCTTTGTAAATACGATAAAATCACCCTATGTTTTATTAGGTTGTTGAGACCCCTCACATTAGGTGTGAGGATCTTGAGATCAGTGGGGTGCATCAGGGAAGGTGGGAGCAGGATTTATAATGGCAGACCTGAGGCTAGGCTGTTCTGTTTATTCATTGCCACCGCTTCGGGAGGGCACAGATATCTCAATATAAGACCAAACAGTACAGTGATACAGTAAATGGGGAACCCCACCATTAACCCCACATACTAACAAAACATGCATTCGATTAAACAGTAATATTTCCATAAATAGTCCCTTAACCATACGTGACTGTCAGGAAGTATTTACGGGGTCCATAGCGTGGCCAAGCACTGGATCCCCAAGCCGCCCGTCCTTCTCTAGTAAAAAAGGATGTATGTCCAAACTACATGCTCACGGACCCCGCGATTAAGCCAGTGACGGGGTGATGGACACCAACGCTTCATGTTGCCCTCTCGTAACATCTGCTTGGCCAGGTCCCCCCTTCTTCATCCTCTTCAGGGAGTTCCACTCCTAACAACTGACTTGTCTCAGAGAGCGATCTAAGGTGGTGTAGTTTACCATCCAAGCAAAACATGAGAGGGAATAAATGGCCCCAAGACTATGGGATGGCTCTCAAGTGGATATGTGCTGTGATTGGTCGTAAGAACCTTTATTGTTTTAGTGTAAGCATGGCGAGAACTTGATGAAGTGGAGGATTTCTTCTTTTGTTTGGACGCAGAGTAATATGTCTGCTGGAACGGCTTTACCAGAGCGTGGCGGACCCACCCTGTGTGCTCTGTCCAGCCTGAGTTCAGAATCATTAGGATTACCACGAATGTGATTAAACATGTCCCTCTTAAAGCTAAAGATATCGCTTCCTTCTGCATTAGTTTTCACCTCCCTAATCCAGATGGTATATCTACGAGAGCGTTTTTGAGGTCTTCTAGGTGTGCCTGTAAATCTATGTGCTGATCTTGGAGGCGAATTGCTTCTTGTTGTAGGGCCCCAGTTAGGTATCTCTGCTGTCTCCTTTGCCCTCCAATGAGGCCACATGTTCCCCAATTGCATCCACATCTCTTCTGGTGTTTTTAATTCAGAGGTTAGCTCTCGCTTCATCTCCTGCAGATCTTCGTGGAGCACTGTGAACAGAGACTCCAGAAACGCGCGTGTCACTGGTTTCTCATTCGTGCCTTCCACTTGTGTTCTAGATGTTTTATTTACATCTGGGTGTTCCATTGTATTGCTGCCCTGAGGGCGCCTGAACAGTTCTTTAAGCGTTCTGTCCTTCTTCACCCAAGTGGAGGTCATAGTCCCAGTTCGATGCAGGCAGATGTGACTGTCCAAGAGCCGATTCAGTGCTGTTCCAGCATGATGATAATCACAGCTGGCCTAGGTGCCCACTTGTCCAAAGACAACAATGTGCTATGACTTGGTGTTCTTACAGAGAGTGCCAGTGCTTCTCACATGCTCTCTCCCTATGCAAACACAGCTCTTCTGGTGTTGTGGGACTGCCCACCTCCAGGGCGCTGTGTTTCTGAGTGCACCATACTGTTCTTACCTGTTGTTTCCGCGGTGGCCCTCGCAGTCAGTGCCCCCTTCTATAACTACCACCTGGGGGTTCGCGCACCACTGTCAATGTTGTCCCAGTTGAGCCTGTCTGTCGATGAGGTGTGAGGGGTGTCAGCAGTCCTGCAGTCCTAAGCCCGCTGCATCGGGGTCCTGAGAGGCTCTATAAGACTATCCCGGGGCCCTCAAGGTAGTTCCAGGGGAATCCTCCCCCCTTTTGTGCTACAAATAC
Organism: Lissotriton vulgaris; assembly: GCF_964263255.1. Lineage (NCBI taxonomy): Eukaryota > Metazoa > Chordata > Amphibia > Caudata > Salamandridae > Lissotriton > Lissotriton vulgaris. The sequence goes on along the minus strand of NW_028247794.1, from coordinate 38,163 downwards.
ACCTGTACTCCCTCCTACTTGTGGTTCCTGAAGACCATGCCTCTGTTGAATTAGTTGATGCGCGATGCAGGGGGCCCAACCCAGTGCTGTTCTTAGGCTCACCCCTGGCGTGTGATGCGGCGCGTTCCTACTACGCTGCATCGGCTGCTCTGTAAACCTCGTCTTCAGTGGGGAGAGTTATGACCCCTAGTCAAGGCCCCTGTCGCAGGGACGCCTCGGTCCTGCCCGCTAACTATGGGAGGAAAATCCATTCCGCTCGCGGAATTTGCGGATTTTTGGCAATTTCGCGATCCGCGAATCTCGCGAAATTGCTGAAAAATCTTCAAATCCGCTTGCGGGAGGATTTCATTTAAGGCAGGTGCTCGAGTTGAAGAAAGCTAACTTTGTAACCATTTTAGAATGGTGCTGGCAAGCTGCCAGAGTTGCAACTTGCAAGTAAGCAACTCTGGCAGCTTGCGGGGCCATTCTAAAATGGTTAGAAAGTTAGCTTCAACTCGGGCAACCCCCAGTAATCGAGTCGTAGGGCCCCGGGTGAAGGGGGTCCTGCTACGGACCCCCTAAGTCCGCTTCCCAGAGCTTTTTCGAGTTGGAGGCTCCACGTGCACATTGTACTTGGTCGTCCAGGAATCTGCCCCGTTGCACTTTGCCCGTCGGCCATGGCCGAGTCATCCGTGATCACTGATTCGTACGAGTTGCTCGGAGTGCAAGGTGATTTTTGCATCGTACTTGCTCGCTCGTACATCTGTACGATTCGCCCTGAAATCACGCGTATGACTTGGACTCGCTCCTGACGGATGCCTTCAGGAGTGCTTCCGAGCGGGATGGGCATCGGGCCCTAATAAGTGATAAAATCTAATTAATTTATTATAATTAAATTACTTCCCACCCTATTCCCCTATAAACCCACAACCCGCTACAGAACAAAATACTAAATTTAATTAACATCAAATTAATCACCATTAAAAATGTAACACATATATTAAAAAACAAAAGCAATACTTATACAAAAAAATAGATCACATACTTTCAAAATACATACTAAAATACATTACACTAATTTAAACATCGATATTTTAAGCAACAATATTTTTGCAAATGATATTACTAACTTTGATATTTTCAAAAACGATATTTCTTACCTTAAAGTCGATATTCCTGACTACGAGATTCTTGCTGTCGATATTCCTGTAACACGATATTTCCAACTCAATATTTGTATATGTCAATATTTAAAACTCGATATACTCTCTGTGCACCAAGTAGAAGTGCTAAGTTTATACAAACTGATTCTAATGCAAAACCTGATGAACTTGTAGGTAAAGTATCTAACAAATCCTAACAGGAAAAAGGGGGGTTGCTTGAACGGATATCAAGCAACAACAAAGGAACAGAGAGAGGCAAAAGGAAGGAATTAGAGAGGATTTAAGATGTTTCGGGTAATAGCAAATTGCACTCAGCAAACAGTAAAACCTGTAAGCAAAAATGTTCCAATTGTGGTAAGGGTGGGCTTTTTTCTAAAGTATGTAGAAGTTAAAAGAAACAAAAGTTTAAGGGGCAGATTTACAAGCCCCTTGCGCCTCTTTTACGCCACAGTTGCATCACTTTTGTGATGCAGCGGCAGCGCAAAACTAGCGACATCCTGCAGAGTATTTACAACGTGACACATCTGGGAGATGCGTCACGATGTAATGCCCTGCACCAGAAGTAGGCGTTCCTGCGCAGGGGGGGCATTCTGGCGCATGAACGCCTCCTAAAAGCGGCTGAGTGAAATCTACAAGATTTCACTCAGTCACTTTTGAGCCCATGCTGCGTCAAAACCTTACGCCTGCTGGAAACAGGCGTAAGGATTGACGCAGCATTTGAAAGATAGGGCACCCCAGAGCCTTGCTGGAGCTGCGTCCCGCAATGCGCCGCCTTCATGGCACAGATGTGCCTCGAATCTGTCAGTTTTTGCCCCATGGTGCGCCGCATTGTAAATGCGGCGCATCCATAGTGGCGGAGCCGAGACGCACAATACCTGGCGCATCCCTGGGGATGCACCAGTTATTGTAAATCTGCCCCTAAGTGTGTGGATGATAGTGATGCAAGTTATGATTAGACATCTACTATTTGACGCAAAGGGGGATGAAAGATTTGTTTCAGATATAAAAGATGGAGAAAACAAGCTTTTGAATGTGAATAACGTAATGATTAAGAAAAAGCGTTTGTAAGGCATGACTATCGATAGGGTGGATATACAAATGTATGCTGATTCGGGTCTCCTTGTTCTATTATTAATTAAAATTCATAGAAATCCACGTTTGCAGAGAAAATGAGCAGTGTGCTAGAAGAACTTGATATTGCTCCTGAGGGATACTCAGGTGAAAGAATTGTGTTAGTGTGAAAGTTTAAAAATCGTGATAGTGTAAGCAATTCTTTGTTGACACAAAGAGAGGAACCTTCTGTTCTAGGTTGGTACGAATAAGGAGAACTAAGTATGATGTTAAACTCTAACAGCTCTGAACCAGTTATGGTTCTTGATGATGGTGAGTGCACTGGTAATGCAATGCGTAAAATATTCACCCATGTTTTCAATGACAAGATTGTTAGACTAACATGATATTGTATTGAAAAAAGACACTTGTCCCAAGGATTTTAAAGCAAGGAATATCCCTAAAACTCTCAGGAAAGAAGTGGCGAAATAATTGGACAAGTTGATTGCAGAGGGCATAATTGAAAAGATAGAATCATCTGAGTGGGTCTCCCCAGTTGTAGTGGCCAGACGTGCCAATTGGAATATCCGATCTGTGCTACTTAAATAATAATACCTTGATAGAGCAGTTTCTTTTACCTCGGATTTCAGAGATGTTTGCTTCAGTGAAAGGGCCAACTTTTTCTACAATCGACCTCTCTGCAGCGTATCATCAAATTGTTTTGCGGGAGAGCTGTAGGAGTTACACTGCCTTTCTAACTTCCATTGGAAACACAGAGAGTGCCTTTTGTATTATCACCAGCTACTGCCGTCTACAAAGAGTGATGCACTCATTATTTGGGAAACTTCCAAACACCCAGTATTTTCAGGACAAAATCCTGGCTTATGGAAAGAACAAAATAGAACATCATCATATGTTGGAGAGTGTGCTAGGAATTTTGGATACGATGGGTTTGACTTTGACACTTTCCAAATGTAGATTTGATGTAAAATCACTGACATATTTATGTCACATATTCATTGCGAGAGGCATGAAAGCTTAATTGGAGTTGGTGGAAACAATACAATTGGCACCTGCACCCTCTAGTATAGATGACTTAAGGGCTTTTGTTCTCCTCACTGAATTTACACCAAATACATAAGTAATTTTTCTTGCAGAACTTTTCATATAAGGCAGTTACTCAAAAACAAAAGTAAATTTGACTGGTGCAAGGAGCCTCAAAGGGAATTTGAGGATGTTAAAAGAGCTGTTGCTAAAGCCACAGCTTTGTGCATGTTTGAGCCAAACCGTACCACCCTACTGATGCTAGTCCTAAAGGTTTAGGCACTGTTGTATCCCAGAAGTCAGAGGAAAGGGGTGAATCAATCATCGCATATGCATCTAGAGCTCTCACTGTGGCTGAGCAAATGTATTCGGTCATTGAAAGGGAGTCTTCAGCTTGAGTATGGGCTCTTAAGCACTTTAGAGCTTTTGTGTGGGGTAAGCAGTGTGAGTTGAGAAGCTATCATAAACCTTTGGTTAGGTTACTCACCACTGATGGCATGATTAAGGCGTCAGCACAAATTGCAAGAATGTCTATGAGTCTTCAGGATGTATTATTCAAAATATTTTAAGTAACTGGTAAAGACAATGTGTCAGCAGATTTGCTATCGAGAATGCCGTTGCAGATGAGGGAAAATGCAAGTGGGGAATGGGATTCGTATCACATTGCTCTGTTGTATGATGAAGGCATTCCTCTCAGTGAGAAGAAAAACTGGGTGGAAGAATGAGTGAAAGATGAGGTGGTCCAGGATGTTTTGAGATATATAAAAAATGGTTGGCCTACCAAATGATCTATAACATTGGATTTGCAATGTTTCTGAGAGGTCAGAAATGACTTCACCCATGTAAATGGCATATTATGAAGGGGTATAGGGCAGTTCCCCCTATCAAAAAAGGATTTTGGTGGCCAGGTGTAGGCATATTTGTGAAGCGTCTGGTCTGGAATTGTGTGACTTGTGCTAATGCTGACAAATCTTTAAAAACTTTAAGATCCACCATGGGAGAGGCTCGTATTCCAAGGAATCCGTGGGAGACCATTGCAGTGGACATTATGGGCCTCATAGGGGTCAAGTCCAATTATGTTATTTCCGCTATGGATGTTTTTTGTAACTGGCCTACTTTTAAGATTGTAGACAAGGTTGACACTGAAGCTGTTCTATATTATTTGGACAGTATATTCACTGAAGAAGGTGTTCTCATTCTAGTTATTACAGCTAATGGTGTACAGGTTTTATCAGAAAAGGCTAAAAGTTATTTAAATAGAGTGGGCATAAAACATCACACCACGTCCCCTTATAATCCCAATACGAACAGAGTGCTCAAGGGTGCCATTCAAATCGCAGAAATTGAAATTGATTAATGGTAATTTTCAAATATCTAAGACTATCGTTGTATCACACCACTATTAATTACATGGATGGTTGCACTCCTTTAGAAATTATGATGGGAAGGATACCCAGGACTAAGAGAATTCCTTCATGTTTAGTTGAATCTTCTGCAGTCACTGGGGATTTGAACGTTATTAAACTGAGAATTAAAGAGACTCATAACATGTATAAATCTAAATATGACTATAGAAGGGGTTCAGTTGGTGCAAAGGTCACAATGGGAATGTCGGTCAAAGACTTGGAGCGTCAAAAATGTAGAGAGTCAATTTTCTGGTCCATATGACGTTGTGGACGTTGTAAAGAATGCAGTGAGACTGAGGGATGTAAACATATGGAATCAAATGTATTGCCATTCTTAAGGGAAGAAAACATTTATATGGCAAAGCTCATTCCAGGATTGTCAATGATTATAAGAGGGATGTGGGGTCTCAATTTGAGGATGGGGAATTGGACAGCGGATCTGATGTCCAAATTAGCTTTTGGTAAAAACCCATTGCTGATGAGCGAGGCTCTGGACAGGTTAATGGAGAAGAGGTAATTACAGGAGGTAAGAGGATTTGAAAGGAACCTGTATGGATTTCTGATTAATTTGCTGGAGTACCGTGCTGGGTTGACCTGGTCCACATGCAACTTTGTTTTTTTGCATTGATTGTGCAACTGTTAATTCTTATTACTCTTGTATAGTTTATTTGTATATTTTATAAAGATGGAGGATGTGTTGGTTTTGTACTTCTGCTGCGCTGTTATCGTATACACCCCACAATTTTTTAAGTTTTATATAGCGCAAACTTGGCCCAAGATGGTATCAGAGCTCTTTACATTTAGGGTTGTTGCGTTAAAAGTTACAAGAGCATAGTAAGGTACAATACACATAAAAAATGTTGCAAGAATTCGTAGGAGGGAGGGGAGGAAGGAGTAATAGCGGGGAGAGGAGGAGGAACTGTGCCCAATGTCCGGCTGGGCAAGTTACAGTCACGGAGGAAGACAGGGCCAGTCTCCTCATCATTAGCTGTCTAGCAGCTCCACCGGACATCAGCCATGTTGCTCAGGTCTCAGTGTTCAGAAAAACCAGTTTTTTAGTTTATTTGACTTGAGAAGTTTCTATAGCGCTGGCTAGACCCAGAGGTATCAGAACGCTTAACCAGAGGATCGTTGCATTACAAAGTACAACTAAAAAGGTTTATATAGCGCTGGCTAGACCCAGAGGTATCAGAGCTATACCAGAGGAACATTGTGTTACAAATTACATCAGTTACAATAGCGTAGTAAGGTACAGTAAACAAATAACCGGATTGAGAGAATTTGTCGGAAAGGATGGGAGGACGGAGTCATAGCAGGTAGACAAGGATGATTCCAATCCAGTTTGGAATGATTTTGTGGCCACTAGGCAGTTGCTGAATCGAGCTGGAGGAAGGAGGGCGGTTGTACGGGTGGTGCTTTTGTGAAATAAATACTTGCTCAAAGTAATACTGATGGTCTGTATATTAGTTTACATCCATCCATTAAGCCATAGTGGTTGTAGAGGCTTTCATTAATGAACAGCATAGTGCTACATATTTGCTAATCTGTCTGGGTAAATGGCAAACAGACCTCCCGCAAATGGCTGAAAGTGTAGCTTGGACTTCCGCCAGCACATGTATTATAGGACCAGCAGCACCAAGAATATTCTTGCACATCGCTTGCTACCTACTGAAGAACACAAACAAGTGGATGTGAAAAATTGGGTTGTTGGTTGAGGGGCCCTTCTCACGCAACATTCGCAACCCTTGTCAAGGTGAATAACAAAAAGTTAGTAAATAAATCTGTGCTTAACCCTCTAGTAGTTTGGCGCCAAAGCAGTAAGCCATAACTTAAAGGCAATTTGTAAACTATTTATGCATCACTTAAACAGTAATAAAGTGAAAACACAACACAAGGAACATTCCACGCTAATTTGGAAACAAAGAGTAAAATGTAATAAATTATTTGACTCCAAACAACAATAATCTAATCAGTAGAACTGGAGTTGTGAATTTTTAAAGTTTAAATGGAAAAATAGCCCTTAAAATATTAAAGCACCTACTGTGTACTTCAAGTCGTGAGAGACTGGGGCAAAGACTGGGGCAAAGTCAAAGAGCCTGGTTCAGATACACTAAGTGAATTGGAACCAGTGTCTGCTTAACAACAGACTTAGTAAAGAAGTTTGAGAAGTTAAAGTTCAATGGGGCAAGGCATCCTGCAGTGTCCAAAGAAGAGGCGCTGTTGTTAAGGAGCCTCTGAGCAAAGTTGCAGTGGAGGTTTCTATGTTCGGATTTAATCGCTTTCTTGGAAGTCGAAAATCTCCAGTGGGACGCTTCAGGATATAGCCGGCGAGGGCAATACGAGGCCGGATACCCTTTCTGTAATAAGCTGCCGAACAGGGTTTGCTGCTGCTGAGAAGAACGTAGTGGGAGTCACCACGAAATGAGGCCAATCGGAGGATAGGCGAGCAGGGGCGTCCTGGTGTCCTATCGGTTCTCAGGGCACTTTTTAATTGAAAATGTTCTAAGTTCCACGTTTTGGAAGTGGACACCTTCAGCACCACTTTGAAGGAAGGGTCCAAGACAGGAAGAACATCACTTGGAGGTTCAGGACTCACGCAGTCTAGGTCCATGTTCAGGTTAAAGATGGTTAGATACCTTTTTTGTCCCTGAGGCTCTGATCAGCTGGCCAGCCAGGCAGCTAGGCAGTCCTCCGAGAGTCCTCCAGAGGCTCAGAAGTAAACTAAAGAGTGGATTTGAGCGTACTAATTTTATATTTGTTGCCAGCTTTGAAGTGGAAGAAATTTCTAAAGTTGCAAAGTTCTTTGTGTGTGGGCTGAGGCAGTGCCTTTTGACTACAAGTGGGGCTGTGCATAGCTCCACTTCTCCCATCCTGTCAGGATGTCCCATCCTGGCAACGCCCAAATACCTGTTGTGTGACTGCGTGGGAGGAATACTCAAAGGGCAACAGCCAATATCCTTGTCATGTGACCCAGTAAATAGGCTGCAGGCACAAAGGGCCCGATTCACAGAACTAACTTAAGACAAAATCCTAAACTTACTACCATTTTGGTATTCACAGAAGGCACTTACTCATTTCTGTATTCACAGAAGTTAGGACTCCTAACTTTAGGACTCCTAAATGCCTTCTGTGAATACCGAAAGTCTTAAAATTAGGATTTTTCTCTGTTTAGTAGTAGTAAAGTTAGGACTCCTAACTTTAGGACTCCTAAATGCCTTCTGTGAAAACCGAAAGTCTTAAAAGTAGGATTTTTCTCAGTTTAGTAGTAGTAAAGTTAGGTCTCCTAATTTTAGGACTCCTAAATGCCTTCTGTGAATACCGAAAGTCTTAAAAGTAGGATTTTTCTCAGTTTAGTAGTAGTAAAGTTAAGATTCCTAACTTTAGGACTCCTAAATGCCTTCTGTGAATACCGAAATTCTTAAAAGTAGGATTTTTCTCAGTTTAGTAGTAGTAAAGTTAGGACTCCTAACTTTAGGACTCCTAAACTGAGAAAAATCCTAATTTTAAAATGTTCGGTATTCACAGAAGGCATTTAGGAGTCCTAAAGTTAGGAGTCCTAACTTCTGTGAATACCTAAATGAGTAAGTGCCTTCTGTGAATACCGAAATGCGTAAGTTCCTTCTGTGAATACCGAATTGGTAGTAAGTTTAGGATTTTGTCTTAAGTTAGTTCTGGGAATTGGGCCCAAAATGGTTAGGACAAGAAAATGCCAACTCTCTAAAAGGGACATTTTCAGAACTGTGACTTAAAATGCATCTTTAACATTAAAAAATATTTTAAATTACATTTCCTTAGACACTAAATATGACGTTTCTAACTGCTCCCAAACAAATGGTATCAATCATTAAGTGTAATAAGGGACCACTATGTAATCCTAAGGGAGGGGCAGTCCTCAAAACAAATTTGGGAGTTTTACACTAATAGAACATGTAAAACATAAAGTACATGTCCAGCTTTTTAAATAATATGCACCCTGCTCTATGAGCTGTTTAGGGCCTAACTTAGGGGTGATATGTATGTATTAAAAAGGGAGTTTTAGGCCTGGCATGAGGTTTATTTTGCCAGGGCGAATTGGCTAGAAGGGAAGCAGGTGAACAGTTTAGCGGAAGACCACCCTATGGCTGACAATTTTAACAGTGGAGCTCTAGAGGTTCTTATTAAAAATGATCTGAAAAAAAGAAACTTGTTTTTTATTGTAATCCTGCCATAGAAGCTCTGGCAGTAAAGCTCGAAGACTGCTCATGAACGTACCATGTATTTGTGTTAACTTATAGATCTCACCGGGGGTAACTGAGGTGTTGGGTCAACTAACTCCTTTCTTCTCATAGGCAACGTCTGATGATTTACACCTGGTAGTTCTGGGGAGCTGCATTCTCATTTTGATAATTTTAATTTAAACAGTTTTTCATATTGTTAGGGCTTTCTTTAGAACATGCCTTTTCCTACTCATTATCTGAGTCTCTCTTTAGATGTCATTTGCTCTTAGACTTCTCTCTACCAAGCTTAACTTCCATTTACCTTTCTTTGGACAATTCAATTTAGAATTATGTTTCTTGCATTGCAAAAAGCCTACGTACCTATTGTTCACTTTGCTTTCTTTGAAGGATAGCATTGGCAGAGGGTCTAGTTTGGTACGTGCCAGCAAAATCGATGGTTCTAATTCACAGAGGCCAGCAGTCGCAGGGAAATTTCTGCAATGAGAACATTCAGGCCATGCTCAACATTTGCGTAATGGAGGAGACATTTGTAAACCCCTGACTACCTGTCTGAGTAACCCATATTGTGAAAATCAGTATGAAATAAGGATGGAAATATCACTATACATAACACACATGGAATGGAATGTATCTATAACAGTGAGCACAATCATTTACAGTTGTCCTTTGTTAAGGACCAAGGATATAGGCTTCAGCTGTGGGTATTGACCCCATGTGGACACCCCTTGACTACGCCAGTGAAGGCCTACAACCAGGGACTAAGTAAGACACACAACATTGTGGAGCGAAGCTTTGGCCTTCTCAAGGCCAGGTTTCCCTGTCTTGACATCTCAAGGGGGAGATTACTCTACTGTCCCCTAATGGTGTATCAAACAATCCTGGTTTGTACCATACTGCATAACATATGTGTGCATATCAATTTGCCCTGGGAGGGGGACCAAAAAGAGCAGGACGTGATCGAGGAGGAGGAGGCGGATGTTGGAGACATCCACAATACCATGTCTAAAAATTGTAGATGCACACACGTAGTGCAGCATTTCTTTACCTGAACAACATGTTCTGCGATGAACCATGAACCAAGATGTACTGAAATTCCAGCATTACAATACATTTTTTAACCCATTACTTGTCTTTGTGTTCATGTCGAAAGGCCCTCAAAACAAAAAATGCCAACAACACAGATATCTACATCATGGCAAGCATCATGCTAACAGTAATTCATTTGTATTATGTCCAGATATGAACAATTGACAATATGTCTGTGTATGTGTGTGTAATTCACATTAATATATTGCCTGTCCTCAGTGTTCTCACCATGAATGCAAGGAGTCACACATATGTGCACTGTTGGTACACATTTAACACATCTCAAGTCTACAAGCCTGTCAGCCAAGAAATTATGAGCAAGAAAAGTGACCCCTGGGAGTGTTTACCTGAATTGCACCAACCAATACACTGTATCACACACAAAGGGCTAGTTGCATCAATGAAAAAAGTACACATTGGCCCATAGCATGATGATTGCACCCAGAGCGTTGGTCGGAAGCCTGCTATCAATGGCAAAGCCTCAGAAACAATGCATTGTGCATTGCCATGTGTTTTGTGTAACTTGCGACTTGGCTAGTTACCTAGCAATGTGTCAGAAATATACAACCCTTTAGATAAGAAATGTAGTATGGAAACTTGACACTAAAGTAATAAACGTGACACTTTAGTAGTAAAGATGCCACTTTAGTAGAAAATGTGACACTTTAGTAATAAACGTGATGCTTTTGTAGAAAAAGTCCAGCTTTACCTAAAAACGTGATGCTTGAGTAGGAAAAGTGACACTCTAGTAGGAAAGGTGATGCCTTTGTAGTAAACATGATGCTTTTGTATGAAAAGTCGAGCTGAACCTGAAAACGTGATGCTTCAGTGAAAAGAGCGTGGGATGAAGACACACATCAACGCAAAAGCATCAATTACGCTGCTTTGGGCATTGTCATATGTAAGTTGTGCCTTGTCTATTTCCCTAGCCAAGTGCCTAAAATAAATGATGCTTTAGTAGGAAACTTGACGAATACGTCTAAAAACGTGATGCATCCACCCAGGAAATGATGCAATGGGTCAGTCATGATTAAACCAAGTGTGAAGTTCCTTTCACTTACAGTCTTCTTGTCTGTGCTGGCTGGTGGAGGTGTTTGTTGTTTGTTTGAGAGTTTGATGCTGTTTCTTGGTCTTGTTGGTGTCTGTGCTGTCCCTGTTTTTCCCCAAACTGTCATTTTTGTTTTGTCATTTTAATTTGTGCTGCTTTTGTCCAAACAGTGATTTATAATTATAGGGGTAGGGTGAAAGGGATAATGTTTCTGTTGTTGGGTTTTAGCTGGCTTTTGGGGTTAGGGATATGTCTGGCAGGGGCAGGGCCAAGAAAGTAACGGGGGAGATGTTTGGTGGCCTGCTGTGTCTGATAGTCAGGTACCTTCCCAAAATCATCAGCAGTGGAGGCTCAATCAGCCAAGGATACACAACCCTAACAGGTGTCAGTGTTGGGAGAATGCACAGTTTCAGCTGTCTTGCATATTCAATGTCCAGCTGAGCGTCCACCAACTCAAGCACTGGTGGGAAGATGTTGGCTGCTGTAAGCAAGATCTTTTGGACCACCTGGGTATAGAAGTTAGTGTAAGCCCTTATATAACATGAGCTTGTAGTTATGTGGTTTTCACACAATAATTTCAATGGTTTTCATTCTGGATGGCCCAGATATGCTTCACTATAGGCTTTTTAAAAAAAGTCAAGTCATTCAGCTTTATTCGAGTTTCACTCATAAAAGCATTGAGATTTACAAGCAGTTAAAAATACAGATCTAAAAATATATAAAAATAAGAATAAAATATGATTTAAAATACAAGTTAAAATACAATTCCAAAAAGTAAAATACATCTCAATTGCTATTTACATGTGACGTGTAAATTACGAGCACTCGTTTAATGCAATGACTAACAAATCTAAAAAAAATTGCAGACAGAGCCAATCATCATTCGGTATCTTAAAGCTTAAGTAATGTAATGTAATGTATGTATACTTGTAAAGCGCACTGTTACCTCGTTACGTGGCGTCCTGGCGCTGTATCAGTCTAACCACCCATGCCCAACCTAAATATTTGGCAGTAGCTACAAAGATCAGTGGTAAAGTGCTAGTGCATATTATTCTTAGGGCTACAGTACTGCTGGTAGTGCCAAAATACTTACATAATGGAATTAGCCAGGCTCGCCTTGGCGATTCATATGCCGGGCAAGCAAATAGAAAGTGGCCAATAGTCTCTTTGTGATTGCTGCATGCGGGGCAATTACTACTGGCTCGATTGCCCTACCTACCAGTCAGAGACCTAAGGGGAAGGGAACCAGCTCTAAGTTGGAAAAAAAGCTTCCGGTACCGTGGTTTGTTAATTATATCCCAATTGGGGTCTAAACATGGGATAAGTTTTTCCTCTAAGAATCTTCCAGCCATAGAAGTGGAGTCTACATCATTCCAATCTCGGAGAGCCACCTTTTCCCAGTAAATTTCCTTGATAGTTGTTTTAGATGGAAATTCTGCATTCACCGGGTTTTCCCATAAGATTTGCAGGCCTAGGGCAACCAAGGTGTCTCTAAGTTCGTTCAGCCACCTTACTTTATGGAAGACATCAGATTTAATAATGTCCAGGAAGCCTGTTGCATAATGGAGGAGCTCCGGAGTAGTCCAGATCCTCCGCCAGTATAGGACAGGGCAGAGCCTTGCCAGATCCTGAATGGACTTCCTTCTCAAGTCATACCTCAAAGGGAGCAAGGGAGTACTCACGGGAAGTCCAGTGATGCTTCAGAAAAACTTGTTTTCGGAAGTCATCAGGGGCTTCAGTTTCTCATACCCCCACAACTCAGCCCCATACAGCGCTGAGCTAAGAGCCTTTGCCTCGTACACCTGAAGTACAGGTTTTATTGGTTTGGTTAGGGACCTTCTGTGTTCCTGCAAGTTGCCTATGCCTTAATACCGCCATATCTATGTGTTGTGACCATCTACTGTCCTTTGCGACAAGAATCCCTAGATATGTAAAAGCATTGACCACCTCTAGTGGACGACCATTCAAGGTGATCTTGCCTTTAAAGCTACGATGGGGATTAAAGACCATAAGCTTGGTTTTAGCTATATTAACTTCCAATCTGTGGTCTACACAAAATTTGTCAAAAATAGACAGGGCATGCTGTAGACCACTCAGGGTCTTTGATAGGATCAGCGTGCCGTCTGCAAACATTAAAATTGGTGTCTTAATGCCAGCCAAGATAGTGGCATCAATGTTTGCAGATAGCATGCACGCAACAACACCATTAATATATAGCGTAAAGAGCGTAGGTGCCATTGAGCAGCCCTGGCGAACCCCTCGCTGCACCGGGAAGTCAGAGGTAACCTTTCCCTGCTTCATGCAACCTCATCAATAATGTTAGCAGATCTGGGGGTAAGCCTAGGTTATTTAAGACTGCCCACAACCGTGATCTTGGGACAAGGTTGAAGGCAGCACGTAAATCGACGAATGCCGCGTACAAACTGCCTTTACCCAACAGCACTGTCTTCCATTGCAGGAGGGTGAACAGGAAGACTTGATCTATGGTACTAGTGAACTTTCGGAACCCTGCTTGGAAGGGTGACAGGGCACTAGTCTCCTCAGCCCAATCAAGAATCCTGTTCACAACCATCCTCCCTACCACCTTTTGGATAGTGTCGATAAGGCTTATGGGCCTATAGTTGCCAGGTTGAGATTTGCCGCCCTTCTTAAAAACTGGTATTATGACAGCTCCCTGCCATGAATCTGGAACTGGTGCTCCCAAAGCCACAGCGTTTGCAAGAAGCAAAATATAGTTTCCCCACCGCTCTTTATTACTAAGAAAAACATCAGCAGGGACCCCATCTAGGCCTGGGGCTCTTCCTCTTGCCACTGCACTAACAGGCGTTAGGACTTCATCGACACTAAAAAAGTTACCTTTGGGAAAGACTGGCCTAGGATCTACTAGTGAAATATCCAGCTGATTACAGGAATATCGCGGTTTGAAATAGTTCAGCCAGCCCTCCTGCGAAACATTATTTTCAGGAGCATCTGGTAGGCCTCCACTGGCCCATTTAACTATATTCCAGAATTTTCTAGAATCCTTACCGTCACTGGCTTCCTTTAAATCTTGCCAGTGGCGATCAACCCACAGTTTTTTGGCCCTTACTAGGGACCTTTTATACTCCTTTATAGCAGTGCAAATGGCCTCCATATGCCTACCTTTGATAGCAGTACCTAGGGCAAGTCTGGCCTTCCTACATTCAGTGTTATACCAATTCAGCATTTTAGTGGATGCAGCACTGTTCCTCCTTACGGGTTTCAAGAAAGGATCCCTGATGGCCGAAAAGAGGTTTTCGTGTAGTTTAGTTACTTCGGTCAGACCATCAGCTGATTTGTTCATTTCCTCAAGGGCGTGGATGGCTTTATCAGTTTTTTCCCCAATATTATTCATGGCATTTTGGTTTTCCATGACATGTATCCATTTTAGCCTACGAAGATCGTTAGAGAGCAGACTTGAAGGTAAACGGTCAACTATTGGATCCCTCTCTACCACTTCTGTATCCCACCATTTATGTGTTACGCATAGAGGATTGTGGTCACTTTCGATTCGCACCTTTATCTCCATGTCAGCTACGAGTTTCCACAACTTCATATTACACAAGACATAATCAATCCTGCTGCTATGTCTCCCATTGTCAAAAGTATTGGCCCCAATCTTGTCACTTGGGGTTCTCCCATTGAGTGCCCTAAGTCCCCTTTCACAACAAATAGCATTTAGGGATATAACATCCTTGGTCCATCTAGTTACGGGTTGAAGATCTAATTTGGGTACACCCCATTGCCTATCTTCCTCCTCCCCAGGGTGTTGATCAATGGCAAACAAGGGTTCAAAGGTTAGATTTAGATCTCCAGCTATAAGTATATTATTATCAACGGAATGCAATTCCAAAAGCTGGTCCAGATCGGCTATAACTTTTGACCTGCCACCCTTATTGCCCCTGGCATAGACGTTGTAAATGTCCAACCAACCTAGAGAGCCCAATGCGACTCTGATGAACTGGATGTCAATGTTTCTGGTAGATACTTCCTTAATAGTAACTGCTAAATCTGACGGACCCAGATGACCAGACCCCCCATCGGTCGGCCCTTAGGCCCTTTAACAGCCGGAACAAAATAGTTCAAATAACCCTCGACAAACTGGGGTCCACACAACCAGGTCTCCTGAAAGATGCATACATCAAAATTATTGATGAAAGTTAACCATTCCGGAGAATCCAGCCTGGAGCGTAAACCCGCTATGTTCCACGAGATTAGCTTACCCCCACCCAATCCATTACTATTACAAGTGTGGGGGGGGTACCGCAATGTCTGAAATTATAAGATGCTCCTGCACTATACCTTCATTTAATACGACGGTAGGATCGATTACTAGGGGCGCCTCACTCACCCTACTTGTGCTTATATACCCAGCTCTAGGTTCAGATAGTTCTTCATTTATACATCCAACTGGTGCAACTACCCTGATCAATTCATCAATAGGGCCATCCCCTATGATACTTAATGAACCTGCGGTCTGGCCAGATAAGAGTCAATCATTGTTTTCAAGCCCAGATTCATACCTTTCACCCCAATGTGACTGAGCGTTGAAAACCTGGCCTTGAGGGGGAGAACACACCTTTCTTAGTTGGATTTGTGAATATACTGGAGGGCTGGTTCTAAACTCCAGGGCAAAAAGGTTGTTAGCAAGGGATGTTGAAATTAATGTTAATTCAATAACATCAAATTCATCAATAGGGGAACTTAGTCTTATTGCCTTAATTATGTCTTCCCTGATCACAGAGCGACACCCTCTAACATGCCGCAACCAGTGAATTACCTTATTGGTTAGGGAGTCAACATTTTCTCTGTGACCACTAAGGCCAACTAATTTGGGAACGTTAGTCATATAGATTTTGTTAATGCTGTAGGAGTCATTTTTTATGTGCACATTCCCCCTCCAGCTAGTTGCTTGATTATCTGGCACCACCGCACTAGTGGATGCGCTAGCTGAGGCTTTCCATCCCCGGCGTTAGTAGGCTCTGGTGCCTGCCCCTGTTTTGTGTATGAGCCCGTGCTTGAGGGTGCCCCAAGTGTAGTGTTGCTACCACCTATGACTGTAGTTACTTGTATTGCAGTGGTAGACGTCTTGCATGAAGTGTTACTTCCTCCCACGATATTAGATCCGTGTTTTTGACCATTTTTTGTATTTGGGCCTATTGGCCTACTTGCTCCAACTAAAGGCCGGTTATTAGGGCCATTGAGGGCTAGGTCAGGGCTTGACCTAGCGACTGAGGCAGGTACCATATGTGAGCCTCCTCCGACCCCCCCTTGCTGGGCCTTCTTGGCTGAGCAAAGTCTCAAGGGGAAAGAGCTGCTGGTGCTAGTAGTGTCGTTTTTTGGGAATATACTGTTGTTAGATGAGATCTCTGGCCCCCCGTTGAAGACGCTGCCAACCATAGAGGTTAGATTTGCGATCAGGGACTTCATGACCTCAATTTCGTCAAGTAAAAGGGTCACTAGATTTGTTAGGGTACTAACTTCTTCTAATGCCAGTTTCCCCCTCATGATATCAATGTCAGTTACTAAACTGGATAGTGAATTCCCCACAATGGTAACACAACCCCCCTGTGTTTGTTTGACTTGAGTGACAGGGGGTTCATAGTGAACAGCAGCCAGTACCTCATATCTGTTTGAACATGCTATTAAGGAAACATCCTGTCCCATTTGCGAAGTCGACACACCCATTACATTAGCCAACCTATTACCCTCTACAGTACTGTTCTTGCTCACTCTACGTTTAGCTTTAAACATGTCAGGAATTACAGGTGTTTCACCCTCAGTGGCCAGCCCAAGTTGTTCTACTCTCTGCTCACTATACTCGTTACCATTTCCAGAGACAGAACTTTCCACAAGAATCTCATGACAATCATCAACAAGAGAGGAAATTTGATCAATCACGCAGTCAGGTGCCGCGTGATTAATTACATTTTTGGTTTTTCTACCCTTTCTATGCTTCAGAGGGTTAACAGGAGCCCCTCCACCTCCTTCCATAGTTTTCCGCTTCCCCATTTCACTAGATACTACCAATTAGTTAAGTCTAACGTTTCAAAAGAGTCCATATGCTCAAATCAGTCTCAGTTCTACCTTGTTTGTGGTATAATGATCTTGGAAGGAATGGCAGGAGCTTTCCCACGTAGGCAATCCCTCTTATTCAGTACGATTATGTCCACAGCCCAGCCTTGTCCAGCCCCGGACGGCCACAGACGGCCCGCCCTTGTACCGGGCTTCGCCCGGTGCGCATCCCGCGCCGCGGAGGAGGAAGGGCTGAGATATGCTGAGGGGAGGAGGGGCTAACTGGCCTCAGGTGTTGCTGGTGCTGTGACGAGCGCTGGGTATGCTGGGACTTGTGGTCTCTGTGTCCCGGCAGGCAGGTGAGTGTGGAACAGGCAGATGACGTAGTCTACTCCCTCCTTTCTTCCAGCCCCCTGACAGAAGCACGGCAAAGCTCCTCTCTCACAAAAGCGGCAAGGAGCAGAGAGCCCCGACAGGACTCGACAATGATGACTGACCCCGGCAGACTCCTCCATGAAGCGGCGCCAGCGGGTGCTGCGAGGGGTTAAGTACAGTTCAGGAACGAGGCTAACTGGCCTCAGGTGTTGCTGGGGCTGTGACGAGCGCTGGGTATGCTGGGACTTGTGGTCTCTGTGTCCCGGCAGACAGGTGAGTGTGGAACAGGAAGGTGATGTAGCCTACTCCCTCCTTTCTTCCAGCCCCCTGACAGAAGCACGGCAAAGCTCCTCTCCCACAAAAGCGGCAAGGAGCAGAGAGCCCCGACAGGACTCGACAATGATGACTGACAACAGCAGACTCCTTCACAAAGCGGCCCGGGCTTGTTTACACCCATTTGCGGGCTGTGCTGATCCGTCTGTATATATCATACAGCCATAATGTTCAAGAGGCAAAATTTCGGTCGGCAGAGGACATTCGTACTCGTATTGGAGAAATTCTTGTGTTTTCAAGCTTGTGTCAAAAAAGTATTCAACGTCTGTTGCAGCAAGAGAATTAACCCATTGTATCCATCTTGGATGTTAAAATGTAGCATTTGGAATGCTCGCTCTTGTCACTGCCTCTAAGGCAGGTACAGGTGTAACAACCCATATGCGTTTTCCCTGTGCGAGGGCTCTTTTTTTTCTATAGCCGTTTGAACCGTTGTCAGAATTTTCTTATTTGAAGTGAATTTTATTTCAGCATGTGTGTACAAATGTGATTTGTAGGCTATTGGTACCGTTTCACCTTTGTTATAGGTCAGGTACGTGAATCCGCATCTACCTGGGATGTTTCAGATTACAAGGTTGCGTACGTTTACGCGTGTTTGCAGCTTTGTTTTAGCTAACATGTCTGTTTGTATTGAACGTAAAATTTCTGTGTGTTTCAGAGTCCAATTAGTTTGTTTGAAATCAGGTTTTATTAATTCGAAGAGAGGTTTAACCCTTTCTGCGTAATTCAGAACGTAAGTTCTTCCTTTTTTTTTTTTTTTGAATTGTTTTTTTATTTATTGCAAGAAAAAACATGGATACAACAAATAAAATCATCTCGATCGTATACATATACATAGTTCTCGATAGATGTTATTGTCATTGGAAAGAGAGTTAAAGGGAGAAAAATGAAGAATAGAGAAAAGAAACGAAAAACACAGATGTAAACAAAGCAATTTTACAGAAAATCGTGTCAAAAGAATGTGGCATGTCGGTCTCACAGTATATTTATCCATTTAGCTAGTGAATGTACCCCACATTTTCTCCCTTCTTTTAAGCGCTTTAGGGCCTCTTAATTTAGCCAAAGAGAGTTCCATAGTGTGTATTTCATTGATGAGGTACCACCATTCATTGATGCTAGGTGGTTCGTTCGAAATCCATGTGCGCGCGATAACCAGTCTGGCACATGCAAAGATGATTGTTAACAGATCTTTATGGATACTATTCGTATCTTGTATGTCCAGCAAGACCAGATGGGAAGAGAGTACAGGCATAGTTATACGCTTCCTGTTGAGGACGTCCACTATTCCCAACCAGAAAGTTGTAAGTTTAGGACACTCATAGAGCATATGCTCTATGCCAGCTGCTTCTAGATTGCATTTTGGGCATTTGGTACGTTCAGTAGAGATATTGCCTGATGACCAGCCGGAGATTCTTTGAGGCGTGTAATAAATTTGGGTTACTGTCCTATAATGTTGTAGCCTCAGGTTTGATGACTGGACAACTCGGTTTATTTGTTTTAGTGAACTTTCAATCTGGTTAGGATAGATGTTGATTCCTAGCCTAGTGGTCCATTTATCTGCCATTTTCCCGCAATCTCCAGCTTGACCTTTATTAAGGATAATATAGCTCTTACTAATAATCGCTTTGGTCTGATTAGAAAAAATAAATTGTAAGATATCTGAATGTTCAACATTCTCAATTTTCTTGTGATTAGTTAAGAAATCTTGTATCTGAATATATTTAAAATATGTTGTCTCATTGATGTTATATAGTGTTTTTAGAGCATTAAAGCTTAGAAGGCCATCAGGGCCATAAAGATCCCCTAGCTTGTTGATGTTCTGATCTATCCATAAGGTGCAAGCACTATCTGCGAAGATGGTTGGCAGCCCAGGGTTCCCCCATATTGGGAGTTCAGCATTGTAGAAGGAAATTTTTTCAATGTCCATAATTTGGTCCCAAACTCTTTTAATGGCTCTTGCGGTCTTGAATTTGACTCTCTTATAGTAATTTGGATTGTGTACCCTGAATAGAAACTTATTGCTATGTGAGCCTAGCATAAATTGGTGATAGAATGTGGAGACCTCACTAGCCAAAAGGCTACGTATGCGTTGCATAAAAGTGGCAAGAAAGTAAATTTTTAAATCGGGGAAATTTAATCCCCCTTTGTCGACAGATAATTTCAGTATCGTCATTGACCGACGGGCTTTTTTGTATCCCCAGATGTATCTACTGCAGATACTTTCTATTTTCTTAATGTATGATTTATTAAGTTGCAGTGGGATAGATCTAAATAAGTATAATATTTTCGGGACTATCTTCATCTTTATTATATTAATACGTCCGATCAGGCTAAGGGGTATTTTGTTCCATTTTTTAAGCATGGAGTCAATATCTTTGAATAGGGGGTCATAATTTAATGGAACAATTTTCTCGATATTTGCAGTGAGTTTGACTCCTAAATAAGTAGCATTATGACAAAGTCCTATTATCGGGTGTGCAGGTTGATAGTTAGCTATCACTTGTGTTTTGTTTACGTTAAGTCTATATCCCGATATGTCGCCAAATTCTCTAGCTTCCTGGATGATTTTAGGTATGGCCCGCACCAAGTCTGTAGTATATATAGCAATGTCATCAGCGAAGGCTGTGATTTTAAGGCACATGTCTTCATGTTCTATTGGAGTTATATGTATCTGAGCAGTTAGTGCGTTGAGGAATGGCTCTAGAGCTATAGCGAATAATAATGGTGATAGAGGGCACCCCTGTCTAGTGCCTCTTTTTATTAGAAAGTTATCAGAATTCTTCCCTAAATAGCTAACTATTGCTGTAGGCGTCTCATACAAAGATTGAATCCATCCCAGATACTGCCCCTGTATGCCATACGCCGTTAGTGTTGCCCAGAGGTACTCCCACCCCACTCGATCGAATGCCTTCTCTGCGTCTAACATGACCATTCCGAGTGGGGTGAGAGTGGTCGCCGCAACATCGAAAGCTGTTATTGCAGTATTAACGTGGGCAGTAGTATCTCTGCCCACCACAAAGCTGTGTTGCTGACAATTGACTAGAGCAGGCATTATAGGCGCTAATCGATTGGCAAGTTCTTTAGCAAATATTTTGGCGTCAGTATTGATTAACGAAATAGGCCTATATGAACCCTGTTCTTCCGGTATTTTGTTCTTTTTTAAAAAGAAAACAATTTTAGCTGTACGCCAAGAGGTAGGGGCATCTCCTGTTTCTCCCACAGAATCTATCACTTGTTTAAGTAGGGGGAGAAGTTCCTGTTCACAAATCTTATAAATCTCCACAGGTAGACTGTCTTCTCCTGCAGCCTTGCCTGGGGGGAGCGCCTTGACAGCTTTACCAAGCTCTTCAATAGAGATTGCAGTGCTAAGTGATCTTGTTACTTCTGTGTCCAAACTTTCAGGTACGTATTTCTCTAAGTATGATTTAATTGCTTCTGAAGTAGGTGTTATTTCTGGAGTATAAAGGTGGCAGTAATATTTGGCAAATTGTTCCAAAATCTGTTCTGGTTTTCTATATATTTTAGAGTCTAGTCCTTTGATAGTTTTAATAGTAGTTTTAGCCTTTTTATCAGCCACCTTATACGCCAGAATTTTCCCAATTCTGTCTCCACCTTCATATTGTGCGAGTTTATATTTGTGTATTTTGGAACTGAATTTTTCCCTGAGAGTTTTCTTAAGTGATGCCCTTAGTGAAATAAGTCCTAGACTTAGCTCCTTGATGTTAGTCCTGCCCTCTGTTATAGCGTCAGAAAGTTGTTGCTCGGCTAGAGAAATATTTGATATAGTGATTTTTTCTAGCCTTAGTTTTTCAGCATTATCCTTGAATATATATTGCTGAGTGTAGCCTCTGATGCTGCTTTTACATGCATCCCATACATATCTGATAGATGTTGAATTAATATTAAATGATATATATTCTAGAATGTGTTTTTTAATACCGGCAATGTATTGGTGGTCAGTTAGTAAATATCTGGGAAATGAAAACTGTCGGGCAATAGGCTGAGTGTCTAGATTTTTAAATTCGAATAATATTGGGTTATGGTCTGAAGTGATTTTAGGGCAAATTTCTATCTCATAGTTTTCTAGAATACAGTCTGTTGCCCAAATCATATCGATTCTAGAGAGAGTTTGATGTGGAAAGGAGTAATAAGTGAAACCGGGTGTAGTAGGATGTTTGGTGCGCCAGGCATCTTTTAGGTTGTGTATCCTGGCTAGTTCTAGAATGGCCGATCTCACTTTACCCATCCTATTTCTATTTCCTTTGCTTGTAGAGTCTATAGCGTAGTTCATAACACAATTAAAATCCCCCATTATCAATAGCTCTCCGTCCCAGTCCAGTAATTCAATGGTCAATTGTTCATATAGTTTCGGTATATCTAGATTTGGCCCATAGACTATGCAGAATACATATCGCTTTTTGTTAAATTGCAATTGTACAATTGCCCATCTGCCGTTAACATCGGCAGCAGTCTTGATAACGTTTGTTCTAAGCCATTTCTGTTTTAGGATGGCGACTCCTCGAACTGGTGCCCCTAAAGTAGAGCAAACAACCAGGTCGTAGCCCATTTGTGATAAAAGTTTGCGGTCTTGATATCTAATATGGGTCTCCGAAATAAATACCATGTGTGGTTTGTACATATTAATTTCTTCTTGTACCAATTTCCTCTTGCCTGTGTGGTTGAGACCGGCCACATTCCAGACTAAACATTTAAGAGAAGACATATCTTATATTATTGTTTCTCAATCTCTTCCACAAAACGAATTCATTGACCTTGTTACAACTTTTAATACATTTCTTGTTCTTGCAATAAAAAATGTTTTCCCCTTTTTCTTGCCCAACCCACCCAGATGGCTTATTTCCGCCCTCCCACCCCTTTAACCCCCTTAACCTTGATGCCCCAAGGGGAAGCACCCCTCTATCTTGGCTGCCGCTGGTAGGGCAGCACAGTGGAGTTGGGAGCATGGAGTCCTTCCCCCACCGCTAGAGTGACTCATAGTGAATATATTATTTTTCTTTTGTCCCCCCCTTGATAGTGAGATAGGGTATAGAAGATCGAAAGGAAAGATAGAAAAATAAGAGTTTCATGTTTCAGACATAATGGCAGTGGCTATATTGCATTCTAATTAATTTTCAGATTGCTCTAATTGTCAAAGAAAGAGAAGTTATGTCTTGTAGCTTACTATGTTGTATAGTTCATATTCTTTTTCCCTTATTCTTTTTCCCTTGTCCATTTCTCTAGATTTTTGCTTGCCTCTTCTGGTTCAGTGAGAAATAGGGATTGTCCACCCCTGATAACTTTGAGGCGTGCAGGCTCTTGCAGATACACTGTACAGCCGATAGCTTTAAAAGGATCAATAAATTTACGCAGCTCCCAGCATCGATCCATGTAGCCTTACAGAGATCTGAGCGGACGAAGAAAGTGAAATTGCCTACGGTGACAGGGCTATTGATTTTGGCTTTGAGAGCAACAGCTTGCCTCAGTAAGAAGTTTCCAAAATATATCATTATTGGTCTAGGGAATTTGCTATTCTGACTTTTTTGAAAAGAAGGCAGTCTATGTACACGCTGTAATTGAGAGTCCCAATCCCAGTCTGATAGGTCGCTGAAGGCTTTTTCGAAGAGTTTCACTACAAAGGTACGAGGGTCGCCCCCCTCAGCGCCTTCCGGTATTCCAAACAGTCTGAGGTTGTGTCGGCGAGCTCTATTCTCCATATCCTCGACTTTGGATTCTAGTTGGGAAATGCGGGACGAGTGGTTTCTCGCAGTTGACTGTGAGCGTGAAGTCTCTTCTTCAACTGTCACGACTCGTTGTTTCAAATCCTCAATCTCTTGTGTAACCCCGCCAAGTTTCTGACACATTTCGCTCATAGAAGCCTGCAGTTTTATATTATCATCTCTCAGCTGGAGGTGTTGTTGGTGGCTCTCCTGCCTCTGAGCGATGAGAGTTTGCATTATTAAATCCATAGAAATATTATTTTGCTGATGCGGTGTCTCGTCATCTGGTATTGGCGTTGTAGTTTGTGTAGTCAAATGATTAGTAGCCTGAGAAGTCTGATTGGTGTTGATAGACATTGTTCCCATTGTTCCCGTTGAGTTATTCAAAGCTTCTAGCTGGTATGGTTCCAAGTTAGTTTCTATCAATATTGACTTCATATTAAAATTTGTTGTTGGTGTCAGAGTAAGTGTGTTAGTAGGCTTGCTGGTCTCCAAATTATTGGCGGCGTGGGAGGTAGAAGGATCGCGAGGCAGTATTCTTGAGGTGTCAACAGTATCGGCAGTCTTAGCAGTAGTTGATCCAGTGTTTGATCCATTTTTGATTGATGTAGTTGATAGACCCATTAGCGTTTCATTGGTCTGACTATCGAATTCCACATGTTCTGCGTTCTCATCTCCGGGAAGTGTATCCCTGTTTTGCAAATACAGGTCTCCATCAGAGCTTGCACCGGATAATCTTAGGGCCATGCCCTTGACTCCTCCCTTGGATTTAATCCATCTCCTCAGCGGGCTATCATCGATGAGGGCCTTGCGTCCTTTTTTATTTACAGTAATGTCTTTGCTCAGTAGTTTACGGGTGGTGGATTTTTGTCTAGCCTTAGCTTTTAGTTTAGATTTTCTTGAGTCCATAGCTCGACCGGTATTGTTCCTAGTTTCCACTTCTTGTTCACTTTCTTCGGATAGCTCTTCATATTCTTGATTTGAATTTTCTTCAATTCTTACGTTTTCCTCATTTAACATACACTCAGTCTTTCTGGGTTCGTTGTCGTCCTCTAAGTTACTGAGCATGGTTGTCAATACAGGCGATAGGCTGCAGGTTAATCTGTTAGTCTCTATCTCTATCTCTATCTCTTGCTCTTTATCCATATCCTTATCCATAGTAGCTTCAGACGCATTAGGTGTAAATGCCAGACTGTTATTGACATTCTCATCAATGTTAGAGAGGCCATGGCTGGTTGTAGAGATAGGACCGAGATATATGGTAGTGCTGAGCTCAGGGGCAGCAGTGGCAGCATTTGCAGGGATATCAGCTGTATTAGTTCCCACTTTATCTATACAGTCTGTAGTCTTTTTGCTTGCGACTTTCTCTTTAGTATGTCCAAAACTTGTAGTTGCATTATCAGGAGAGATAGAGTTAACGTTTTTCTTGGCCAAAACCCCTGGTGTAATTTCCTCACTAGAGGGCGCTGCCGCACTGTTATCATTGATAGCTACATCATGTGCCTGTTTCTCTCCCCTGGCGCCCCCTATGCCTTTGCCGCCTTTGCTAGTAGCATCGATTGGATGAGGAGTGCCTGTAAGTCCTGCAGGTCCTGCAATAGTTTTCAATTTGGCAGCCGAGCCCCCCGTCATTGTTTTATTCTCGCTGGCAGACATACCTGGTTCGTTGGTCTTCGCCGTTTTCCCAGCTCTGGTAGTTCGGGTGGACCGGGGGTGTTGCCGTGTTGTCATCTGCACGATAACGGCAGAAAGGTTCAGACCCGGTGATGAGTGCGCCGTTATGACTTTGCCGGCTAGTCGCAGCTGAGCGAGGTGTACTGTCCGGTCTTCTCTGCCTCCGCAGTCCTCCCGCAGCTGTGTAGTGAATGCAGGGAGTAGATCAGGACCCGCCCAGCACCACTCCCGGCAGAGCAGGCGAAAGTAGCCGATATTCCAGGCTTTCCCGGTCGATGGAGCCCCTCCGACCAGTCGGCAGGCAAGTCGCAGCATACAGATTTGGCTACAGCGTGTACTGCAAAAAAAGGAAATGCTCTAAATCGTTGTCTCGCACGGACAGTTTCTTTTCACTCCGTGCGCGGTGAGGGCTCCATGCAGACTCCTCCACAGAGCGGCTTCAGCCCGCCATCTTGGCTCCGCCCCGCTGGGTTCCCGAACATAAGTTCTTCCAAAATTCAGAAAACCTAGAATTGATTGTAAGTTTGCAGCGTTTTTGGTGCTTGGAGCAGCGCACATTTCTCTAAGAAATTGGCTGCTAGGCTTTTCCCTTCACTTGATAACTCATATCCTAGAAATAAGACAGTGAGGTGGGCAATCCGTGATTTTTTAAAGTTGAATTTGTACCCTTCAGATGCGAACCCAAGTATAATGGTGTTCACTATTTTCAAGTGCCTGTCCAAATCATCTTCTGTTAGATAGATGCCATCGACATAAGATAATGCCTCATCATCATACATTTGTAGTAACTCTGAAATAACCCAGGGCTATTCTTGAATCCCTGGGAGAGACGATGAAATTGCCTCTGGGCCCCCATACTTGAGAAAGCAGTCAAATACCTGCTTTCTGGTGCAATGTTTTCGCAGAAGAAACCATTTGAAATACCTAATGTTGTTTTATATTTTGTGCGCACAATGTTATTCATCAGTGCTGCACTGTGTGAATTTTGTACTGCAAATGTTTTGCAACAAGAGTTTAAGTGTCTGTAGTCCAATACTAGACAATATGAATTGTCTGGTTTGGAGACATGAAACAAAGGATTGTTCATTTGTGAGGTGCATGTTTCAATCACCCCCTGGTACTCAAGTTGATCTAAGATCTCCCTGACTTGTCTTTTAGCTTCTTGCTTAACAGGATACTGCCTTTGTGCAGTAGGTTGATTTTTTAAATGGATTTTATGGTGAGGGGATTCCTCATCCCATCCTACATGATTTTTGTATAATGCAGGGGCTTGGGCCACTGCCCATTTTTCTTGCATATGTGTATTTTTTATGAATTGGACTATGATTTGAGAAGGCAGGCATAATCATTTCTTCGCCATTTGGGCACTCCCTAACAAATTCTGGTGGCCAGTCTTTCTCAGCTAGAAGAATATCATAGACTTTAGATAGCTTCTCCCAAAAGAGAGTTCTTATTTTCCTAGTTATGTCCCCTTCTATACGCAATGTTATTTCATATAATTTATGGGGTACACTAACTCTGGTGTCTGCAGTTTCGACCTGAATGTACTCATTCGTGTCCACTGTCTCCTGAAGATTCATCAGTATCTTGCGAGCTATGGTCACTTCTGCTGCCCTGCCTAGCACTGTTTGGGCCCACTCTCCTTTCTTGAGTTGTGTCCTCAGGATCCTCGCCATGTTTTATGTTTATGCTTGCTAACTTTGGAAAATTGAGATTTTTTACTTTGGTGAGCAGGTTCCTTGTCTTTGGACTTGACGCGCTCTTCTTTATATTCTGACCGACTCTTCTTTCAGATTTCTGTGAGGAAGTCTGAAAAGATCGAGAGGGATATGTATCATTATCTTGATATCTGTCAGGTTTTTTCAAATTATCCCTATTTCTGAGGTTATATTTTTTCTCAGAGGGCTCCCGTTGTGGAGACCTACCCCCCGTTCTAGAGATCTATCTCTCCATTGGGGAGATCTTCCTCTGGACTGAAACTGTTTCTTTTAATTTTTGGCGGCAGGTTGTACCGTCAATTGTCATTTAAACTAATCGCCTATATGCTTTTGTTAATTGTTTTAGTTGAACTAACAGTTCTCTGTCTGACATTTCTTCAATGTCAGGATGTGGTGTATAGCTGGCTAGAACGGGCCATGTGGCTCCTGGTCTACCTAGTGGACCGAGCCTGGTAATGTGATTTTTATGTTTTAGAACGCCATTAAACCAGAGCTGATGCTCCTGGTAAGTTAGTGGAATTTCAAAGTCCTCGAAAGGAACGTATTCCGCTGGAGGTACCAAACGTTGGGCGCCATGTAGTGTAGTTCCTATATTCCCAATAGGCTCTGCGCATTGGAATAACATAAACAATAGTTTAGACGTAGGACTTAGGTCGACTAGGTCTCTATTGAGTATGTTAGACTTAATTGTGAATGCCAGCTAGCTCAGAGGTCACTAGAAACTTTCTTGAATAAACAAGAAGGGATTAGTTTCTGACAACCATATAACATGACAACTTTGTTCCCCAAGAATAAGAAATACATCTTCAGAGTCGCGGAAATAATAGATGGCTATTTCACTCAGTAAATCGTGCATGCTTCGTTTCAACAGGGTTTTTGCAGAGAAATAGAGAGACGGGCGTTTTCAATAAAAAGGTTATTTATTAAGCAGTCTTCTTTCTCATGTAAGAGAAGTTAATTGCAACGATCGTAATACTTGCTATGAAGTAAAGTGCGTACAGTAAAAGGAGACTTATGAAATAATACTGTAAAAGAATTTGTATGGTTTCTAAGCCATAAGATACTTGAAATAGATAAAATACATACAATGAAAAATAATGACTAAAAGTACTCAACTGGTGCATCTAAAATACGCCTACCCCGGTGTACCTAACCTAAGTCTAGAACACGGGAAGAAGAAAGTGAGGTGTAGCTTGAGTTAAATAGTTTCTGCCAAGAATCTATCCAAGAATTCTCTAAGGGTCTAATCAGCTCCATACCTTGGTTATAGAATGAAGGAGGTCTTGTATCTCTTTCTCAGGGCTCGATCTCCCAGTAACCCGCAAGGGTAGCAGGGAAACACTGGAGCTGGATTTCTTGGCAGGAGAAAAGACAGCGTCTCTCAGCTGGAGGGTCGGCTTCCTTCAGCATTCGCTACAGCAGGGAGTTGGGCAAGTAGTTAGTCGATCTGCTCCAAACCACTGTGTGTTTGCTAGGGCAGATGTGGGTATATTTATACCTGGAAGGTGCAGAGTTTGACGTAAGGGTGGACATAATAACGTCACTAAGAACTCGAAGATCTTTACACGCTCCAGGAGTCCTGGGACAAATCAATACTGAAGCAGGGGGAATTCCCAAGCTGCTGAAGGATGGTAGTCTTCAAGAACTCGTTGTACTCTAGGAGCTTAGTGGAAGTAGCCATGCCGTATTTGGACTGCATTGGCTGTGCCTAAATATGGTTATGATCCTAATACCTATATAAGGGCATGAATCAGGAAAATTACACTAGAGCGCTAGATATGTTACAACAGTGCGTGTATATACCTCCTCAGCCAAACCTGATGTTGGGCCAGGCACTCAACTTACTGCCACACACTGATGGTACCCATGAGTTTGGTTATGACAGGAGTTTGGCAGCTTCCTACACTGGGAGCTGACACCTGTGTGCTCTGACCTCCCACACTGGGACTGCTGTGTGCTATATAGTTTCAAACACTTTACTATACATGTGACTCATGGCATGTTTGTATGTGTTTATCCTTTTCACACCTTACAAATGCCCCCCTCTCAGGTGTGCTTTTTCTCCTCAGACAATCCCAACACATTCCATTAGTTTACAGTCCAAATTAGTGTACAAGTGCCCAAGTTAGCCACAGTGGCATCATGGTGCAAGGTGGCCTGCATTGTAATAGTCAGGTTGGACATGGTTAATGTGTCCATGCCTGATGTGCTGTTCCATTACAGGCCTCATTTCAATGTTTTGGACGCAGGACAGCACAGCAAGTCACTTTGCTGTGCTGCCCTCAGTCAAAAGGCCATGAATGTGCAGTATTGATGATATACGTGCATTCCTATAATTTGTGTATGCATCAGCACACAATTTGATGCCTATTGCTAACGCTGGGACTTTTGCACCATGGTGCAAGGGTGTCTGCGTTGTTAGTAGGATTTTTTTCGTGCAGGAAGGGACACACAGCAATCCATGGAGGTGTTTTCCTTTTTCTATCTGAGCTGCAGAATGCAGCACACATAGAAAGAGGAATGAATGAGGAGATTTAAAGTTATTTCTCCTCTTTATGCCTCCCCTGGGGAGGCCCACATTGTTGATGCATTCCCAGGTGTGGAGATCTTTGTAAGGATCCCTTCATGTAGTGATAAGGGAAGGCAGCGCTTTGCGCTGGCTTGCCTTACTCCATAACTATGAGGCCATGGAAAGCCACACAGGGTGACTTTTCCGTAACCTCATAGATAAGATGGGAGGCCTGCCAGACGGGGGCTTCATAAAAAGTGATGATCTGCCGGCGCAGTCAACTTGTACATGAAGGACAATGTATTATGCTTTGTATTTGGGACTTGTAGTTTTTGTGACTCATGATATATATTGCACTACAAGTGCCAGTATGCAAACGTAAACCTGAACTGGTGCTGCACTTCACACATGGAGGGGATACACATGAGGGTGCTGGACTGAGCTGTGCCACATGTGACTGAGAAGTGTGACTTACACTTAAGTGATGTTTAATGGTACACAACCCACATTCCTGCTCACTGCTCTGAACACAGCACAGACGAGCGCTGGGACCTAGCTAGCTTCACTGCACAACATGACCTTTTTTACCACATTGCCCCTTGTTGCAATTTACCCTTTAGGTCTTCTTGTTCCTCATGGGCCACACTGTCTTGTCCTGGAACTCCTGGCACCAACTCCTCTGGGATGTCAGCTGCCACCAACTCCTCCAAGGCATTCAGCTCCTCCTGTGGCTTCCACTTTCCACCTATGGTCAGAATGGCTGCAGGTTGTTCTTTGTCCTTTGTCCTGCACTTATAGTCGTGCCAGCGTTACTTGCAGTCAGTGACTGTCCCCTTGGCTTATCCTATGCTTTTGTCCGTGGCCTCTTTCCTTCTTAATGGCAATTGTGAGGTGACAAAGAGCTGATGTTGGTGCTCTGTGACCTCAGTGATCAAGATTTCATCCTCCTCCTCATTGAAGTTGCATTTCCTCTTCCTCTTCCTCTTCCCCTGGGAGTCTGTCTGGACATCTGGGCTGGTGCTTGGGTTGTTGAGTTTGTATTCTTAGCAGCTGCTCTGTTTTCCCGGCTCAATGGCTGTCTTCTGTGAAATGTGCCAATATTTTGTTTATCAAAGCGTCATTTTTTAAAGTGTTTTAACGATTGACGCAATGTAAAGTGACGCTAGGGTGGTTAGCGTTACTTTAAGTACGCTAATCAGTCTTTTGTAAGTTTTCCTCCCAATGCATTAGACAATGTGCTCACTGCAATCCTTTTCATGCTTCCTGATCCTTATGCCATGGTGCGCCATTTCTTAAATATGGCGCAGCCATGGCATTTTAAAGTGACATAGTGATTCGTAACTCATTTTGATGCATGGCTGACACAACACAGCATCGAGTCAGTTACTATTATAAGGCCATTTGTATTTTTTTAAATAACCATGCAGCCCTAAGTCAGGGTGCCTTATATTACATGCAAGAGCTTATCTGCATGAGCAGATAAGCCCCTGGGCTGGCCAGTTCAATTACTGCCAGTACAAGTGAACAGGGAAGCCATTTTATAACATGTGTTGGACACTGGTGAAAACAGGTTCCCTAGCTACAGGATGACTTCACTGAAAAGATGGATGTTTGATATCAAACATCTCATATTAAAAAACCCACACAAATGCCAGTGTCGGATTTAGTAATACATACACCCAGAGGGCACCTTAGAGGTGCTCCCTGAAAACCAAGCAGCCCCTGGTGCTGACTGACTGGCTTTCTTCAGCCCGCCACCAGAGACAGGTGTCTGACCCCCCAAGCATGAAGGCCTTTGCTCTCAGGAGGCCAGAACCCAGGCCATCTTTGTCATGGGCCGTTTTCACCTTCTCCCATAAGATGACCTGCAGATTAGCATTACAAGGCAAGGGAGCTTCAAAGTGCCTACCGCCTTTGGAATGTGAATCTGGTTTCTCTAACAAGAGAAGAAGCTGACTCCCTTTGTCCAGACTCATTTGCGTCTACCACTTAGTGGTCCCCTCCATCTCCCAAGTAAAATGATACCTCACTTGTGTGGGTGCGCCAAGGGCCTGCGACTGACAAGGGCCAAAAACATAGGGATTGAGGGGATAGCACAGCAAACTCTAAGTACTTTTTAAAAAACAAAATAAGTTTTTAGTCAATTCTGGATTGGACACCCACACAAGTAAGGTATCATTTTTATTGGGGGACCAAGGGGAACTCTGGTTGGTAGGAAATTTGTGCCCAGTGCGGAGATCCCACACAGAAATTTAAGGACAATTACATTTCTTTTAGATAAATTTGAGGTTTGCAGTGGATGCTATGTAGGAAAACATTAGGGGATCCACGCAGGCCACACCTCCTTAGACTCCCCAGGGTGTCTAGTATTCAGAAATGTGTTGGTTTTGTAGGTTTCCATAGATGGCCGCCAAGCCCAGGACCAAAAAATGCAGGCGCCCCCACTTGCAAAACCTGGTTGCTGTGTGATCGATAATTTAGATGCTTCCACAACACATTTGGATCCCTTGCTTGTTGCAGGCACTAAGCCCATCCACAGAAGTGAGGTACTATTTTTATCAGGAGACCTCAGGGAACACTGGGTGGTAGGAAATTTGCCTCAGCCCGGTAATCCCACAAGTTTCCCACACAGAAATTTGAGAAATATGTGATTTTCTTCAGCTGAATTTGATATTCTGGGTAGGAATAGGTTGGGGGATCCCTGCAAGTCACACCTCCTTAGACTCCTCTTTGTGTCTAGTTTTCAGAAATGTCTGCAATTGGTACGTTTCCCTAAAGGGCCAATGAGCCCGGGTCCAAAAACTCATGAGACCCTTGGAAAAGAAGGTCTTTTGTAATCAGTAATTTTGAAGTCGCCACAGTACGTTTTAGGCAGTTTCCTGTCAGGTGCACTAGACCTCCCCACACAAGTGAAGTATCATTTTTATTGGGGAATGCTGGGTTGGTGGAAGTTTGTGGTTCCCCTTAGATTCCAGAACTTTCCATCAGAGAAATGTGAGGAAGCTGTGTATTTGTTTTGCAAGGGATTTTGGGTAACAGAACCTGGTGAGAGCCGCACAAGTCACCCCATCCTTGATTTCCCTGGATGTCTAGTTTTAAAAAATGTGTATGATTGTTAGGTTTCATATTCCAGAACTTTCCATCACAGAAATGTGAGGAAAATGTATTTATTTGGACAAAGTTTGAGGTTTGCAAGGGATTCCGGGTAAGAGAATCTTGTGAGAGCGACACAAGTCACCCCATATATACATATATAATCAAATACAAAACCAGTGATTGGACTGGTATGCTACTCAGTAAGGGACCCACTGGTTAGCATTGGCTGTAAAAGTCAGGCAACTATCCCTACCTAAACCTTGGCACAAAGCTCAAGGGAACATCGAGTCCTGTTTCTCTCATTGTCAGACGGCATACATTGCACCTTCAGACAAGTGAGGGAAACCATCCTATAAAAGTGACACCCCATTAGTACTAGCGTTCTTCCTTTCTTCTAAACCCAGGGTTCATTTTGTGTCTTTTGATTCTGATTTGGGGAGACAATCTGTGCTGATTTTTAAACGCCCTTTGGCCCCTTTATTGTGTTTTATTTCCTTGTTCCGACCATTTGGTGCCTGCTGCCTGGACATGGGTCACATGACTGTGAACAGCTTGGGAGTTGGCATTTGTGTATTCCACCCGAAGAGACAAAGGCAGGCCAGGTGTTGGAAGGATGGGTCCTCCATTTCTGATGGCTGTGGTGGAGCTGTTTCTTGCCATACTTATATTTCAAAGGGATGTCTTCAGCACACACACAAATGAACGTGGAACCAGTCATTATTACTCAACATATCCCTATATAGGCATCAGCCTATATAGAGAAAATGGCCTCCCTACAGGTGCCCGGCTGGGCACTGTACCCGACTCCTCACTAATTACAACACTGCTATTGCAGCGTTGTGATTGGCTTACAGAAGGGGAGGGAGCATGCATGTTCCTGTTCAGAACAGAAGCTGCGCGAGACCCGGCCCAGGCGTGCTTTCTCCTCACTTTCCTGTTAATCTGGCGCTGCAGAGTATACCAGATTGCTATCAGTGGAAAGCCTGGCGTATGGCTAAATGCTAGCTTTTACCTTCTCAGAGGCAAAGGCCAGAACATCAGCACCAAATTGACCTTCACTTCTTAACCTGTGACCAGCTTGCGTATCTCATAAACAGGAAGGGATGTTAAATAGTGCCACTTAGGCGTAAGGCGCAAAGAACCTAATAAGGCCTCAAAAAGGCATCAAACTGCGTCACGTTCCCGCACATCCTTCTCGACTCGGACATTTAATTATTTTTTCTGGGAACATATTTTATTCAATCTTGTGCACAGTTATGCTGTGAAGGTGCACAAAGCCACTGCAATGAAAGAAGGAATTGCTCCATCAAGGGTGTGCATGCCTTGCCGATTGCTGAGAAGGAAGTATTACACTGCGGGAGTCTCTGAGAGGTGCACATCGATCGAGCACAGACAATTGGAATTAAAGGAGAGGGAGGGAGAGATACAGAGCCTAGCCGGAAGGGCCTGCATACCTTCCGCACGACGATGAGGGATAAGCTGCCAGGCCCAGTGGCGGCACGAGACCCCGTCAGGTACGTTTTATTTTTGTTTTACCCCCCGCGCGACGTCCCCCCGATGCCCCCACCTGTGAGTATTTCGAGCTGTGACTGCTCTCTTTATCCAAAGCTACCTGAGTGACTCCAAGGGTCAGTTGGCTGACCTTCTATTCTACAGGGATACAGCAAGCTCCAGAGGCCTCTCTGTAACTGCCCAGCTGCACTGTTGCAGCTGGACCAGCCTGTGCCCCTGGCACTGCTTCTGGCCTTTGTTAGAGTAAATCCCCGGTACTCGAGAGGTACCTCCCCAGGTCCTTGACATCTGGATGGCATCAGAGTGCACTCCCCTATGACAAAAGGTGAAATCCTGACATTTTTGGGCTCTACAAGACCAGTAACGGTCCCATTTGTGCTGAGATTCTGCCAACTGAAACGACCTCCAATCCAAAGCTCTTGTGGACCTGACTCTTAACACTACAGTGACCGCCAGCGATGACTGGCAACACAAGATCTGCACTACAGTGATGACTGTCCTTGACACCACGCCTGCTCTTCATGTTACATCAAGAACCATTCACAACGCTCTCTCTGCTTTTCGCAGCCTCCTCCACCGTGAACTGGACTCCTCATACTGGACTTTGAGATGCTAACTTTTTCAGAGGGACCGTGTATCTGACCCGCACACCATCACCGTCGGCCTGAAATTGTGACTTTCCCCGGGTCTAGCCTGGCCAGATGACTGCAAGTGGTGCATTGTGCTTTTAAACTTGTATACCTCTGGTTCTACAGATTGGATTTTTGTTGTTCTAGTCTCTTATTTCTAAATTCATTCCGATTTTGTCTGGTGTGTTACTATTTGTGTGCTGAATAAATATTAACACAATGCCTCAAAGATTAAGCCTAACTGTTTTTGCACCATGCTGGCATAGGGTTAAGCACAGGTTAATGTATTAACCTTGTTGTTTCACCATGACAAGGATTATAGTTGTGGCTTGTGAAGAGTTTCGCACCCCTCAACCCAAAACCCAATTTCTTACATGTTTGTTTTTTTCAAAAATTATTTGTATTGCTGAGAATTGTGATTGCATTTTCCGTTGGGCATGGTTGACTGATAACCAATACCTTGGTTGTCAGGTAGATATTTTGTGTTATTATATAAAGTTGAATATTTCACTACAAATTGGTACTGTAGTGATTTTTTGAGTTTGCCTCAGCAAGGCCGTGGTTACTTTTACAATAGTTCTTGTGTTGTAAAAAGATGTTGGTAAGCTGAAAAGGTCTGGAGCATCTGGGGGGTGTTCTGTAATTCCCTGGGTTTAACATTAACATCCATGCAGAACAGCTTGACATTGAAATTTCTCATCAAGGATGATAACTAATTTATTCCAACTTTCAAGATCCCAAAGTTGCCATTTGTCATTCAACATGTATACATAGATGTGTGTCATTTGTATGTTAGCACTTCAGATGTTTTTGCCTAAAAGTTGTGATGAGTGGTTTAACAAAGATATCAAAAGTATGCATTTGGGGACTATTGTAGAACCCCACATCCCACTGTAGGTTGCATAGATTGAAGTTGACTCACTTTCATGACTTGAGTTCAATCATTAAGGCTGAGTTGGACACTGGTGTTTCTGCGGAGCAATGGAAAAAGTGGAGTTCATCTTTGATAGTGAATTTTGAATGTGGACAACATATAGAGGTGGATCAGAAGAAATATTTCTCCTTCATCTTTGCGGAATATTTGTATTCACTGGGCCCTATTTACAATGGTAAATGTACATGTGTAGATTTATTCATGTTTAATTTTAACATTTGTAGTAACTTTACTACTTTCGGATATTCGCATTTCTAACCCTAAATTTACTCCAAAATGTAGAATTACATTTTCCCACTTCCTGAAGCCAGGGCACAGAGCCAAATTCACAAGTTTAAAGAATTTACAAGTAACTCGCGTGTAGACGGATGTCTCCCCTATCTGAACACTGATCTTCCTATAGTTAAGTTAAGGAAAAAATAAATACTTTAATAAACATTACAAAAGAGTAAAAATATTGTATTGCTAAATAGCACTGTAAAATAATTGAATACATATTTTATTAACCATAACAAACAAAGTTAAAGCACTATTGTCTTAAAAATGTCTTAAAAATGCATTACAACGTTATTTAATATAAACATATTTGGTTAATGTATAATTATTTATTTAAAGATGTGTTATAAAAGTATCACTTCTTTATTAAAATGTTTTTTGATTAGTATTATTAGAAATTACTAAACGTTATGTATAGAATGAATTTTAATTAATATTTTTTTTCTAAAAAAATGGAGGCAACATTTATTGTTTAACTTTAAAAAGCTGATTTAAAAATATAACAACATAATGTTTTTTCAATATATATACTTTTTTAATATTTATTGCAATGCATATATATTTTATAAAGTTGAAACAAGTTCATTTATTTTAATTATTATTTATGGGTTTTATCTTAAGTGAGCCTGGGCAGAATTTCGATTACGTTGGAGTAATTGGAGTAATCTAGGTCATTCTGCATTACTCTTTGATAAGGGGTTACTGGTAATTACACGACTAGTCCTTCTTTTGTAATTAAGAGTCACTTGGGGGAAAAAACCTGACACAAGAGCATACTTGGCGAGCGCAAGGGGCTGCTAGTGCTTGCAATTTTTGTTTTGCTTGTATTCTGCTGCTTTAAAGCTGTTTGTTAGTGCAAAAAGCCTTCTTGCATCCATTTCCGGCAAAAAGGTGTATTTTCCACTAAGAAATATTGCTAAATGTTGGTAGTTAGTTGGGGAAAATCAGCTGCGGCCCATGCATGTAAGAGTGGTGGGGCCAGGTAAGGGGGGATTTCAATGGACGATGATTTGGGAAAACAAAATAAATAATTAATTTTCCCTAGTCATCGTCTATCGAAATCCCTCACTGCCCCCCTGCTCTTACCTGCATGGTCGGCAGCTGGCGAAAATCCTACCCCAAGAGCACATTTAGCCAGTGCGATCGGCCTCTCGCTATTCATGTTCTGTTGCATTAAGCATCCATTTTGAACGCAGGTGGACATTTTTGCTCTAAGAAATAGCACTTAACGCAGAATTTCTCTTCTTTGTGTACTCCAAGTGTACTTTCGCCTAATTGTTAGGTAATTCCTCATGATTACGCTACACTGAATAACGTGAGTTATGCCCACCCCTAATTTTATTTTTCTGCCTCCAATGTTTTCTGTGGAAGGATGTTGCAGTTCCAGAGGTTGGACACGTTTATGGACTTACTCCTGATCTGTGCCAGATCTCCAATCGTTCTTTTTAGCAGCATGAATGCAGGGAGGGAAGAAAAGGTCATGAGTCACTTGAAATACAGTGTAACACAAATGGATACACAAGAATCCAAATAGACAACCAATTGAAAGTTAGTCAGTTTTATTACAAACTCAAAAATAGTTGCATATATTCAAATCTTAGCATGATAGCATAGAATTACAAGGGAAATAGAAGGAAACCAAACCTCCTAAAAAGGTTAACCCAGTGGAGGATGAAAAGAACAATAAGTTCAATGACAATTATGCATGAGATGAGAAAACAAAAGTTCAAGTCTCCTTGAATCAGCATTTCTTGTATATACAGAATTTCTTTTAACTATCAATACTCTAACTGTGAAGGACATTCCTAAGTTAAGATATAAGCAATGGACTTTAGAGAGAAAAGGTGTCAGTGGCAAAGCCTTCCTAAGAAGTAATGTTTCCTTAAGATGGATCTGGGGCATAAAGCAACAAACAAAGGAAAGAAAACACATTTGCGTGCAGGTGCTCGCTGTCAGGAGGGCAAGCAGGAATAGGGGTGCCTGTCCCTCTCTACAAAACATCATGTACTCCAAGTCGTATCCAGCAGCTGTCCCATAAAGCTTTTCTCCTCATAGACTTTACAATGGTCTCAGCCATGAACTTTTCCATGATGTGGACTCCCTTCACGGCCTTCTTCGCACACGCCCCTCTGTAGCAGACTGTCATTTGTCTTCTCTCCTTCTCACGTGTGAAAACACCTCCCTTCACCCTATCTTATGCAACTAAGGTAACTGTAAATCCTTAATTCCTAGCCTTGTCTAATGGACCCATACCCCTACTCTTCCCTAGTAAATGCTGTCTACCTGCAAAGCAAGCATGAGACAGAAAGCATTCTATGAGACCCACAGAAGAATGTGAACATTACTTTCAGAAATGAAGACATCCCA